>NW_026535998.1:600000-838846 GCF_028551555.1 Melozone crissalis | reverse complement strand
TCTTTCTTAATTTCTCTCCCTACAAAACTGAAGAGAAGAGCCTAAATATCATTAGGAGCTGGTGCCTTGTGTAGAATAGTTTTGAACAGAAGGAAAGAGGGTAATTGATAACCTAAAGCAAACAGCAAGAGATCTGCCTTGCTGTCACAAGTCTGCTGCATCTCTGAGAAAGCTTGCTGTGCTATTAGAGTCACAATGTGCTCAGTAAGGAAATCTTCTTGGGAAAAAATATCTTTTCGCAATTACTTGAAAGCAATAAGCAGATGTGTATTCTCCGACGCATTTTCAAAAATCACAGAAGTTTAAAAATTTTGATCAAAACCAGTTTGTTTCATTACTTGAGGAGCTTTTCTAAGCCAAGCTCTAAGTTCTCCTCATGTTGCTGTTGTGTAGCTGAAGCCTAGAGCATGAAGATGACAGAACTCGGTTCTCACAACTGTAAATAAAGCTGGAGGAAGGTTGTGGATGTGCAGGAACCGATTGTCTGACGTTAGCAGCAGATCAATGCACAACAAATGTGAATAGCACTGGATGGGTGCTGAACACATATGATTGTAACCTTAGTCTGAGAGAGATCACCTCTGGTTTGCACCCTGGTGGTGATTCTAACCCTAGTCTGAGAGAGATCACCTCTGGTTTGCACCCTGGTGATTCTAACCTTGGTCTGAGAGAGATCGCCTCTGGTTTGCACCCTGGTGATTCTAACCTTGGTCTGAGAGAGATCACCTCTGGTTTGCACCCTGGTGATTCTAACCTTGGTCTGAGAGAGATCACCTCTGGTTTGCACCCTGGTGATTCTAACCTTGGTCTGAGAGAGATCACCTCTGGTTTGCACCCTGGTGATTCTAAACTTGGTCTGAGAGAGATCACCTCTGGTTTGCACCCTGGTGATTCTAACCTTGGTCTGAGAGAGATCGCCTCTGGTTTGCATCCTGGTGATTCTAACCTTGGTCTGAGAGAGATCACCTCTGGGTTGCACCCTGATGATTCTAACCACATTAATCGCTTCATCTGCAAATGAGATGATGAGTGCAGCTGGCATCTCCACTCACGGGCATGATCCCTTACCAGCGTACAGCATTTCTCCCCAGCAGCATTCATGTGTATCTTACTTCAGTGACTCATAAATAATCATGTTCTTTTAGCTGCAAATTAAGTGGCTAATGACTGAGGTTTTTCTGGGCAGCATACTGATAGATTATGTATGGTTAGTACTGTTCATATTGTTTTGTGCTTGTGGGGGTTTATTCCCTCAAAACCTGTACTTGTAGGTCTTAGAGATTATTTTTTTTTAATGATTAATTTGGTAAGACTTCCCTATCATCTTTCTCCTTGGATTACTGGTAGAAATTTTCTTCCTGCTGTTTGTTACATACCTCCCTGAAGGATACTAATCGTTTTATGTATGTACCTTTCCTTGAAAATATAACTAGGTTACTTTGGCAACCAGCCGTATGTTCTGGAGAAGAGATTTATTATTTTTATAGAAGCCTCTCACCCCCAGAGACAGGAACAGCGATCTTGAATGTCTCCATGGGTAAAAATCAATGGATCTTTACTTATTTGTATATATGCTCCAATGTAGTTTTCTGTTGCCCTGAGTTTCTTTTCATGATAGAGTTCACCTGAGTCTGAGCATCTATTTTGGTTGCTACAATTAAAAGGTGTCCCTCCTAATGCATACCTGTTGCATGGCTGTGTAACTGTGCTCTCATTTTGTGATAGCATGGGCATTATAATTTAGTCTTGCATGGTGAATTATTCTGGGAGTCCACATTGCAAATTGCCAAGTCTGGCATTCCCTTCTCTATCAGGTCCTTTTGCCCACTAAGGAATAGCTACACCTTACTGATTAGTTTATCAAGACAGACTGTACATTATTGCTTATAAACTAAGTTGCTCTGGGATAATAATGCTTCTGCGCTGTCGATGAATGAGTAAAAATTTGAACATTACCTTCACATATATATGTGCATGTGAGGCACAGGCTTTTCCCATGCCCCTTGCCATCAGATGCTACTCATTTTCTGTTGTTTGGACAGCGTACAAAATAGCATACCCTGGAGACAACAGGGCTGTGTTGTGAATTCCTGTTCCTAGCCAGCCCCTGGAAAATGTTTTGGTTTGGAATATGGGAAGAAATGAAGCTGTGGGGAAACGGTGTTTGTCCCTGGTTAAAGAAAGAGCTACCTTGCACGCTGTGAGATGGGCTGATACATACATTGTGTGAATCCAGAGTATGAGGAGACATTCACCAGGGTACTGTATTTTTCCTCACTAGCAAAAATAAACGATTCCGTTTCAATGCCATTTCCCAATTTTTGATATCCTTCTTGGCTCATTTCCCAAACAACTCTGAGCTGGGAATGTCTTTCATTCCCGCTGCCCGTGTTGTTTGTTCTGGCTACTGGATCTTTTCCATTTCTGGCAGATGCTGCATCTCTCTGTTTCTCTGCCAGACTAATTCTTTTTTGCTCCAGTGGGCTTTGTGCTTGGAGCAGAGAGTGCAAAATGCCTGGTCAGAAGTGTTACAGTTTCAGGGAAGGTAGATGGTGAATTTCCAGGCTATTTCTATTTTGGGTTTTGTTTGTTTCCTTTCTTCTTCCTGTTATATACTAATAGGTTTTTTTTTAGTTTTTCTCTCTGTACTCTCTTCCAATATAGAAATAACATTTTTCAAAAATTCTCCAAGGTCCCATGAGGAAACAGTAACCAGTCTTTCATTTCTTTGTGTAGGCACACACTCAGAAGGGCAGAGGGCACAGTCATCCTGTCAGTGCAGCACAGAGAACAGTGAAATATCAGTAGAGGATTTGTTTCTTCCTGCTATCCTAACTTTTTTTCTTTGTTGATATTAAAGCATAAGTTATTCTTAATGCGGTTCTTCCTTAAACATTCCTTGTACGCTGATAGGCTCAGCAAAGGTTTGGTCACTGGGGAATGGATGACTCAGGCTTTTACACTCTGAGTCAACAGTCACAATGAGTAGATTCATATACTTTTGGCATGTAAGTACAAGCTGGTGCTTCATTTCACTGTGTTTTGTCGATGAATTTTTCCAGAGTTAATTCAGACATTCTGAAGCATTGAGAAGCAACATAACCTGTGCTCTGCTTGGGCGTAGGTTATGGTGGAAAGTGAGTTGATGTTGTTACCTGCTCTCACGATGCTACATTTGCAGTTAAGGAAACAGCCTCAGAATGCCTTCCATGCTTGTGTTTTTATCAGTTTCTCTTTGAGGGGCATGCCTATACTACCTAACAAACTTGTTTAAATATATAGCATACTTTCCTAACTGCGTAATATTTCACTTTGTCCACTTTGTTTCTTTGAAGACCTAAGGTGCTGATAGTAAAATTGTTGAAAGGGCGATAATGCAGCATGGGGCTGTGGAGCTTGCCAGGCTGTGAACAGGATATAACAAGCTTCTATTCTTTGGCATCAGCTTAAAAGTAGTCCTTTTGTTTTGTGAAACTTTTAATTTGGGCTGTTTTGAAGGGAAGTGATGTACTGTGGCTCAAACTGGCAACTTCTGTGTTCTTTACTGGGATAACTTTATTGAATATCCTCTCTGACTGAAAGGAGAGTGGTGAACAACACTAGTCCTGTGTCACAGTAGAGATAAATAACACTGTTATCGAAGTAGATGCAGGTTTCATTTAATTTCATTTATCCTCTGCACCAGTGTTTCCCGAAGAGTTCTGATGCTTTGTGCTGATCCTCCCTACTGGAGATATGCAGATGAGTTATTTTTCTGTCAGCTCTGTCCAATGAAAGTCAAGATCGTGCTGCTAGGCCACCTTTTTACAGGAAAAATAATCTAATGACTGGATTGCAGTACTGTCATGGAAATAAATTGCCTCCTATGTTCAGATAGCAGCAAGGTGGTGACCACTTAGTGCAAATCTTCTTCCTATTGTTAAT
Source organism: Melozone crissalis (assembly GCF_028551555.1). Taxonomy (NCBI): domain Eukaryota; kingdom Metazoa; phylum Chordata; class Aves; order Passeriformes; family Passerellidae; genus Melozone; species Melozone crissalis. Next base: position 834,922 of record NW_026535998.1, on the reverse strand, counting down.
GGTTTCTCAGTAGCATAAAAGCCTGTGCTCTTGGCAGCTAAAAGATTTAGTCACATCTAGATAATGTATTTGAGACAAGACACAACTAGATCAAATGATTATTTGTGAGGGTTTTGCCTCGATTCATCATGCGGTAGTACATTTTCCAAGAGTTCGGCTGCAGAGCTCCTACCAGAGACACTGATAAGGTTTTTTGGGGGTCTGATTTTGTTTTTCCTAGGTGTCTCCGTGTGTCTTTGTTTTTCTCACTTTTGTTGCATTCTAGTGAGTTGTGAGCCAGCTAGCCTTCCTGTGTGGTAGGTGTGAAAAATTGGACTGTCTCGCTGTTCCAGCCTCTGGTGAACATGAGCTCTCTTGCCATTCCTCTGAAACTGTGCTACATTCTAAAAAGATGATTATGGAGTGCAGTATTTAAGGGTTGTATGGTGGCATGAGGTCAGGTTCTGTGGGGGGAACTGGCTGTATTTGGAAATCTCAGTGATCTGCTACTACTCGTGATCAGCTTTAGAGAGGACAAAGTCAAATAGCGTCAGAAGGTGTCTGCTGAGCCTTTTGTGCTTTGACAACTGCTTTGCACGACATCGACTGTAATTTTTAAGATGATGTCAAGTAGTGCTAGTATTCAGTCATTTTAATAAGGCAGTGAGTCTTAGCAGCAAAGACTTGCTGGCAACTCGCTGTTTGAGCCTGGTGCTGTTACATCAGCTCTTTTGTGAAGGCTTCATCATGCACAAACTTTTATGCTTATCCCACTTTTTCCGCCAAATTAAAATAGGGGTCAATTTGAAACTATATACCAGGAGATTTCATTGGCAATTTGGGCTAAAGCAAAAACTTTAATCTCTGAAGGTTAGATTTAATTGTCTCCCTGCCTCTCTTAACTGTAATAAAAGAGTAGTGAAAAAGCTTCAGCTAGTTTTCCTTTTATTTACTCCAGCAGCAGGTTCGAGCCCAAAGGAAAAAAAAAAAAAGGTGTAAAACAAGCTGACTTGGCCTTTTGTATGTATCAGAGCTTTTGTAGCATTGGTTTCTCATCAGACCAAGCTTGCTTGCTGTGAGGATAATCTGACTCACCTTTTGGAAAGGTAAAGGTCAGCTGCACTTGAGGAAGCCCCTGGTAGGCAATGCAGGCTCATAAAAATACTCTCAGCTCTTTCTTGACAGTTACCTTCTCTGGACCATGGTCTTGTCTTTGCTTGCCTCAGGCTTCTGGGAGCCCAGGATAGTTTATTGCCCTGCAGAAAGCACTGGGTAGATCCCACAGCAGTGTTCACTGCTGTATATTCCTGTATATATATATATATATATATATATATATAAAATACATATATATTTCAATGCATGGCTCATTAATCTGTGTCCCTTCTGTGGAGTAGCTGATGATGCGTTTATTTATTTCTTCCTTCCTTCTTTTTCTTCAGTGCTTTGACCCTTTCATTTTGAAGGCATAAGGTGTGGAAGTGTAAAGAATGATCTCATGGTAAGGGACTCTGAGTCCAGGATAAAAGTGAATTATTAGAACAGAATTTCTCTCTGAGGTAGAATGGGTTTTAAGAATGATGCCACATAGGCAGAATGCATTTCTCATTTGTATACCCTGACAAAAGAATTGATTGTTGCTGCCTGCTTTTAGGTATGTAGATTTATACCTGACAACTAGCTCTAAGTTCACAAGTAGTAACAAACGATAGAAACCAGCTTAACCACTGGTAGCAATTAGCTGTTTTAGAATGTGTTTGAAAAGGTTGTGTAACTGGGGAAATTGTCAGACAAGAGAAGATCCAATCAGGCTGCTAAAAGAGATTTTGTGGGCAAATGAAATGAGTACTTCGGTAAAATTCCTTACTATTGCAGCGTATGCGCGTGCACACTGGTGGGCTGGGGCTGATGAGCCTCTGGCAGGGAGCTTTGCAGAAGCTGCAAATGTTTTCAGTGGAAAGGAGACCTCAGCTCAGTTCTGTGGCATGTGACTTCCTATTTCGGTAGGTTACTTCCAAGGGACTTCCTCTGTTAAATGGACTCGTCTCTGGAGATTTAATCTGGAGCTGGAGCGTGGTCTGCTTTGTCCTGTGCCTCTGACAGCACTTTCCTGGAGTTTGCTTTGGAGTATTTCATTTTTATTTTGCACTGTCTCCAGCGTGCAAGGATCTAGTGGCTGCTACTCGTGATCGGAAGCTGAGCACGTTTGTCCAGGTCTCAGTGGTGCATCCAGCAGAGCACATTGCCGCGCGGTATTCGAGCACTGAAATCGTGGAGGTGAGAGTCTTCCTTAATCAATTAACATGCTGATTGTTCCATTGCTCATTTCTTCCTTAGAAAGTGAGTTAGGAATAAAACAAGTTGGTGCATAGTGCCAGGTAAAACAAGCACACCCTGGCAGTTAGTAAAGCATACTGAAGTGTGCTGTAGTTCTTGGCATTTAAGCAGGATCAAGAGAAATTCACTTGGCTTCTCATGAAAGCTCTGTTGTTCCAAGTGGAGGCATGGAGAATATTCCAATTCTCCAGACACAGGTTTAGAATGAAACAGGGAATAGTTGCTCTCATGAAGGGACAAGGCAATGCAAAATAAAACTTAATTAAGAGTATAGTGAGTTTGGAAAGTATTTTTAAATGCAGAAAAGCATAGGTGTATTACATGGTCTGTTATCCTATTTGGTTTTTGTTCTATTTTTTCCATTAAAGAGCTGATGCTTTTGCAATTTGAAAAATATTACTCTAGATCTATAATTTGGGAAAGAAATGTGTGTATGTAATGTCTGTGACTTTACATGTAAGAATTAGTAATTGGTACCATACGTGACAACACAAGTCGTCTGAGGCTGCTTTGCTAATCCTGACTTTGCCCTGTAAGCATTGGTGTCAGAAACAGCGAAAATGGTTCAGAGAAAATGAAGGGTGAGCAATGTAGATGTAACTTGCTTAACTTACAGGGGAGATTCATTAAGAGCAGGAAAGTCTCATTGTAAACACACACATGATTTCACCAGAGGCTTGTTTTAACTCTTAAATACAATGAGAATATTTCATGAGGTCTTTGTGTGATTACTTTCAACCAACTACTAATTAAATTATTATGGTTTCAGCCCTCAACCATCCTGAAACTGTCTAATTCAAATATCTTGTATCTGATCAGGATGTCTCATTGCAGACTGTCTGGAATGATGTTGTGCAAAAGATGGATAGATAACCATGTATTCTTTGAAATAGAAGTTGATGCATTTCCTAATACAATGTCCTAGACCTCAATAAATTCCTGAATTTGTTTTATCAAGGTTCTTGGCTTTGTAGTCAAGCTTTGGTGGAGGGCAAGGCAGGGTCACAGAAAGTTAATCCGTAAGATAAATTACCTTTGTCGTGCACAAGCCTTTTTTTTTTTTTTTTAATTACTTAATGGAAAATTTAATGATACCCACCTGGTAATCTTTGGCAATTAGGTGTAATTAAACATGAAGAAATTATAAATAATGTTTTGCATTATTCATTTAATTGTACATCTTTAGCTATGATATAGTTAGTTCTGTGTACAGCTTTTAAGTGTAATCATAATGTTTCAAAGCACAGGAATTTTATTTTATAGCAGTACAGCCTAAAGAGGAATATTTCAATCCCCTCTCCACAAAATCAGTATCCTTAATGTAATACTGAGAGTCTCTGTAGCATTTCTATACACTCAGTATTGTGGCTTAATGAAGATTGCTCTTTTTTGTATGTGTGTGCATGTTAAATCCTTAGTTCATCTAAATTAAGATGAAATTTTGGTACTTTCAAAAAGTGTTGAGGGAGTAAGAAAGGTTTTTTGGTTATTATAGGTTGTATTCCAGAACCTGGTACTGGCTGAGCTGTTTAAAAATGTGATAGCAGGCTCTGCCTCTGAAGCACTTCATATCCTTCCCAGTTAAAAAAACTTTCCAGGAAGTTCTTGTAGTTTTGTTTGGGTTTTGCTTGTTTGCTTTTAGCTTTCCTGATAAAGTTTTAAGGCTGTTTGTTTTTTCTCTTTGATTGGGTAATAAAACTGAGCTGTTTCCATCTCTCTGCTGTAGACAGCTGGCACCCTCTGGGTTTCTGTACCTCCACAGTGACACCCTTCACATTGCTCAGCTGTCCTTACTGAGTGTTTGCCCATGTTGCACAGGGTACAAAAGATCCTCTGTTTCTGACTGGTGTGACCTTCCCACTGGAATACCCCATCTATGAGGAAACTAAAATAAAACTCACGGTCTACGATGTCAAAGATAAATCCCAAGACACGGTAAGCGCTTTGCTTCAGTCCTTGCACAGATCTGACTGAGGAATGAGTTTCTTGCTGTGTTGTTCTTCGGCTCTCATTAGCAAATTGGGGAGATGGTTTGATGTCAAATTGGTTTTGTTGTTCTCTTGTGCCTAAAATCTACTTCATCTGTTGTTGATATGTTAGAGACTAGAGAAAGAGAACCATGCACTTAAGGTGGGCTTTTTGCTATTGGCTTTTTAACTGGTTACATGAGTCAGCACAGGTATTCCTGGCAAAGAAAAGACTGCTCTCTTGTGCTTTTTGAGAGCAGAGAACACATGGAATAGACTCTGATAGCACTGCTGTGAATAACTTTTCAGAAATATATTTCTGATAATATTTTACTTCTCTGCATAAACCAGAATGACAGTAGAGCCTGTAACTTGGGAGAGAGCTACTCCTATTTAATCTCTTGGGTGGTGATACCTGCAGCTTTCTGTTGCTGCTTTTGTTCTTGATTTGTAGCAGTCCAAACTCTACAGCTAAAGGTGAATCATTTGGGGTTCCAGTGTTGTACACTCTTGAGTACAGAGTCAGCTTTTTATTCTTGGGAGTTACTCACTTGGGCTGATACATGGAGGTCAGAGGAACAATCTGAGTGGTTAAACTGCCAAATAAAGAGCTTGAGTACTATTTGATGTGTTCCAGATAATCCAAGACAGCCTTAGACAAGGGCTAAGCCTTTGTCTTAGCCTAGGACAGAGCTAGATGTCATAACAGGACCTGTGGGAGATGTGTATTTTTCTTCTGCAGCAGGCTGGAGTCCAGCTGATTAGTTTGCTCTCAGCCATCAAGAATGGCCACGTTGACACCTGTGTTGAATTGACTGAATTGCTCTGTAGTTGGCACCCAGCATGATGAAAGCAAGTGCAAGCTTCTGTCCTGGCTGTATATATGTTCATTATCTAGAAGAAGGTAATCGAGGACATGATTTGAAGCTTGGGACTGTCTTTGAGCTGCTTACAAAAGTAAAGTTCTATGTTTTGAGAACTTGTAATTTTTTCAGGTAGAAAATTATTGGTCTATTTGTTTAAATTTTCAACCTTTGTGAGCCAGCAGGTTGCTTCTGTCCCCTCACTGTGCTCTTTCATGGGAATATGTGGAGTGTCTTAAGCATCAAATCTGAATTTCTTCTCTGTTTAAGAAGGGAAGGGACATGTATATGCATTTTATAATGTATATATTTTAAATTTGGTGTTGGATTAGACTACAGGGACTTAAAATGGGATCTGCTGTTTCTTCAATAGAGTTGTCACCTGTGGACAGGTAACAGGCATTGAGTTAATGGAGTTGGACTTTGTCCTTCCCTTCCAGTTTCATTTTGACTGACAGATGCTGGAAAATAATATCCTATCAGTAAGTGATAAAAGTGAACTGGGTTGGTAGTACTTTTTACCTGTGTTACTGCTTTTCTAGCTCCAGGCTCCTCTACTGCCACTTATGAAAGAGAAGATCTACCCTAGAGAATTAATAGAACTTGATAAGCTTTTTGCAAACATGTAAGGACTTTCTGTAACTGTTCCTTACAATTGTAGTTCAGGACTAGAGTCTCTCCCAGGGAATCCCACTGATGTAGCTTGTAAATCACGAGATAATACCTTTCTCTTTTGTCGTAGCATTTGTATTGTTCCTATGTGAAACATTCTAGATCTGTGCTGTAGGACCTTTTTGTGGGGGCAAGTATTGATCTCATCTCTGATTTACATACATTTAGCATTTTTTACTACTCAACCATTTTAAGCTGGATGTAGGCAATAAAAAATTAAATAAGATGCAAAATTTAAATCAAGATGAGCTGCAGCATATGTGAATGACCCCAGGCTACCCTAGTTGCAACTTCGTCTGTGGCAATATTTCCACTTCTGTTTACATCCCAGAATCTCAGTCATGCTATCACTTGACTTTCTTACCTGTAATTAATTAGAAACCATCATGCTTTCTATTAGTTTGGGTGATTTTTTTTCAAGTCTGGATGTTTATGTAGGCTCATAAGAGTCAGGTTAAAACGAGCTATAATTTGATATCATTACCAGCATAGCTGCAACAGCACGGATCTCCATGCTTGGAGATCAAACCAAACAAACTGGATATGTCCCTTTGGCAGTGAAACTGCTCCCAGGGCTGTGGTGTCACAGCTCTGATTCTCCAGTCTGCAGCAGAGCTGGCTTTCCTGTTCTTCAAAAAGTGCTGCCACGTATTACAGCTGCCAAATGTAGTCCCACCATTCCTCCAAACGGACAGGTAATCCAGTTTTGGGTGGGGGGGAATCCAGGCCTGCTAGGCATGCCCTGCTCTTCCAGGCTGTGCTCCAGAGCAGATGTGAGCTCAAATCATTGGGCATTTGTAGCAGAAATAAACCTTGGATTGGACTGTGAGCTGTTCTGCAGAAATCGTGTTACAGCAATAATTCCCACAGCATCAGGGCTGTGCTACTGCTTGCCTCAGTTAATGAGCTCAAAGTAGTTAATATCTCTTGTCACAAATAAATACTTTAACTTTTCTTATTTATTTTGATGCAACTATAGGAAGTGAATTCTGTGCATGAATTAAACTCAGCAGGATTTTACTATCACAAATAGAAGACTGTAGAGAAGGCGGGAAAAGGGCAGTGAGTACATCACGGGTAAAGCATTTTCTTGGTGTCAAAGGTTTGACATTGGCACAAGGCCAAATGCCCCCATGAAAATACACCTTCTCTGGTGTCTGCTGTGAGATTTTGACCAGGAATAAACAAAGCAGGCTCTCACTTGAAAAAGAAGAAAAATTTATTAACTAAACTACAAAAACAATTACCAAACTACACACAAAAGAAAGGGAAAAAAAAAAACCACAAGGAAAATGAAAACCTCACAAAAACACTCTCCTCCTCCTCCTCCCCCCCCCAAATTCCCAATACAATACAATCCAAAATCAATTCTGGGTCCAGCACCACCCTTTAGAATACTCGACTTCAGTTCCTCAAGAGGAGAGGGAGTCCTTCCATGTGTCATGGTGGCCTTTTCCGTCCTTGTTCCGGTGCTCTCACCACCGGACCAGAATCAGGGCTGCTTCCAGGGTTGTCCTTTTAAGGAGGCTGTGTCCAGTTCCAGAAAAGCTCAATCTCTCACCTCTGGGACATCTGTCCCCCCCATATTTCATATACCCCCTGGGGCCGAGGGGTGCCCACACTGAATCTTCTTTGGCTCTGGGACATTTCTCCCCCTGGACTCAGTCTCTGTATTACACGGAAACATAGCTCTGTCCATGGCTACACAAAAGAGTCCAGCATAAAATGCCACTCCCTCTTCTCCATCTTTCCAACATCTCTCACTTTCTCTCTCTCTCTGGTCCAGACCTTCATCACTCGCTCATTTCCTTCGTCCTCCTCCACTCTTATCTCTCGTCTAGGAAGGGGTAATGTTCTGTGAAGTTTTCATTGTCCAAAAAAAAAGGGTGAAAAACTCCTCCAAGCGGCTGGACTCCTGGCTGCACCCCCCCCATCTCCTCAGCCGGGCTGCCTGCTGTCAGCACATGTTTACTGCTTTCAAGGTAACGGCACACAAACACAGGCTGCCCTCTCTCTCTCTCTCTGTCTGTCTCCAAGGGGGGGGAACAGGCTGCCCATTGCTTCCTGGCATTTCTTTACTTCTTCCTTCCACCCTTGGGGGGGGCCAGGCCTACCTCTCCCGGGCCAGGCCGCATGGCTTTTCCCCTCCCCCCGCCCAGCCAGCAACTGGGCCGGGGGAAGAGACCCAACTCCTTCGCCGCCGGAAATCCAAAGAGAAGCTGCCGGGGGAGAGCCCTGCTTTTACCCTGTGTTCTCAGAGGTGGATCCCAGTGCCCAGTGGTTAGGCCAGATGGCAATATTCAAATCTGAGCACTCATTGGCCCCATCCACACAACATCCCAGAAATCCCGTTTCCGGGTCAAACCATGACACTTGGGTTTTGTTAAACCTGGCTCTGACTATACAAGAGAATTTGCTCTCATTTTCAAATCTGCTGGAATTTTACTATAATAGAAAACTAACTAAATACTTCTTGAGTTGTGCACACAAGTGATAACATTAAAGTGAAAGAAGATGCTCCTCATTGAGAAACAACCAGAATTTATTTTTGGCCTGCTCTTTAAAAAAAAAAAAAATCTTGAAAATTACCTTTCAATGCTAGTATTCCTGTACCAGGAAGCTTTTAGTTGCTTCACTCTTGACTGTCACTTCACTTCCATTATGTAAGAAGTATGGTTTAATTATATTGAAATACTGTGCAGCTGGGATCACATTCACTCTGCTTGACTACCGGAATGTTCAGACTGCACTTCTCACTTTTTATGCTTCTCTGTCTGATGTTGATCATAATTATATCTTGGCTGTGTCAGATTTTCTGTTATTGCGGCTTTTTAGGTTGATGAAAGGGGGGTTTTTGTTTGTTTTGACTAGTCTTTCTAAGTGATTCGTTACTGTAAGTTTTCACGTAAATAGAAACTTTTAAGAAAGACTATGGTATTCCCAGTTCACTTAGATATACTCAGAACAACGTAGCTGAAACGCTTATGAAATATCCTTTAAATATTTCCAGCGAAGCCACGCATACAGATCGGTGGGTAATGCCATATTGTGAGAAATGCATAGTGACATCTGTTTCTACATCACAAAGATTTTTCTTCTCATATTGCTGTGGGCAAATTTATGTTTTGCTGGCTTGAGCTACACTGTCTTTAGGATTTTATAAAGTTGGGTTTTGTTGTAATGCTGGGGCTGTACCTGTTCTATGTCATTGTCAAATAAGATCAGAATTATAGGCTTATAAATCGTTGAAAAATTACCTCTGTCCCACTTTTGCACAGGCATGCTGTTCTTACCTTTCTTATAGGCATGTAGGTTAGCCCAGTTTGGTCTGGCAAGATTTAGAGCTGAAGCTGGGCTCATTCTCTGGGACAATACTGCATAGCACGAGTCAGGTACCACTGCTGCATGGCAGAGCCACAGAGAATACAAAGCTGATGGTTTTGTGTTCCACTGAGAGAAGTCTACTCAGTGTGGACTCCTCCTCCTCCTCTGCTCCTCATCTGGGAGGCAGTGGGTGTTGTTCTTTGTTTGGAATATGTCTATCCTGCAGCAAGAATTAACCTCATACCCAGTGAGTTGGCCACTTCTTTTTCATCCACACATGGACAAGTGCTGGGAACAGAGGCAGGAGCAACTTTCTGAACCTGCTGGGAACTTTCTATATCTGATCTTTGCGTCATCCCTTCAAAGATAATCTCCTTTGGATGGATATTACTATTGGAATTCATGTGCGGTACTGAAAGTTACACACAGCCACTCCAGTGTTATCTCCTGAGGGCAAGGAGAAACTGGATGTATAAAATGCTGTTAAAATATTGCATTTGACAGTCCGGTCTCCCTTTTTTTACTCCCCAAATTTCATCTTAATCACTCAGAATAAAATTCTACTCATTTGATAATCTTAGAAGTAGTGGGGCTAGAAGTTCTGTTTTTGATATGGGAATATATCTTGTAAAGTGGCAATTTAAGATTACTCAGGCTTTAAATAACTTGTCTTCTAACTCTTGGGGTTTAAATTTTCTATTAAACCTGTTCACTGGGAATGATATTTTGCAAAAGGCTTTGCTTTGTGTGTTTCTTGATTTTGCAAGTGCCCCTGTTAAAATTGAATCCTGCTGGGGTGAGCTGGAAAATGAGGCCTGTCCATCACGACAGAGGCGTTTTGAGTTAAGCCAAATCTGAAGTGACAGCGTTCTGTGTTCCCTTGTGGGCACTGATCCCTGTTACACCACCACCACCATGCAGTTTGGTCCTTGTGCCTTTGCCATCTCTGCTGAGGGGACACTGGAGCACCAGGAGTGCTGCAGGGCAGCGTGTAAAATGCATTGGCAGAGATCAATGTGAAATCTCTACCTCGCCTTCCCGTTCTCTGCCTGCACCACAGTGCACACAGTCCCTCATTCCTGCGAATGCTAAAAATACCGAAACAGTTTATCTTCAAAAGCTGAAGCAAAGTGGTATACTTTGTTTAAAGACAAAAACACCTAAGTCTTCCCTTTATCAGTTGTGTTCCCTGCTGTCTCTGCAGGATTTGCAGAGAAATATTGCCTTAAACTAGAAACTCCTATTATCTCATTCTCCGTAATAGAGCAGTACTGTAGTCTGCTACAGTCCTACCCACAGAAGTACTTGCATTAAAGCTTTAGATGTTCATCTTTCTCTGCAAAATCATCTATTTTTTTCATAAATATATATTTGATGATAGATTTAGTTTTCCTTTTGCATCAGGCTGGATGTTCTTACTAAACATCATTATTAGGAGGAGGAGAGGAATGTCTTTTGATTCTTCGAGGCACCTGCATGTTGAATCCCTCTAAAGTATTGTCAGTTGTTTCTGTATTTTTTAAAAGTCTTGGATGCAAAAAGGGAAAGTCAAACTACTGACTTTTCTTTGGGTTTATATTGATATAAATTCTTTCTTTGAAGTGGCTGAGCTACAAATAGGTTTCATATATCTTAGTCTATCTGTAAGAGAATTGAGGAGAAGTGTCAAGACTGGTCAAGTTACAGTTATAGGCTTAAAGTCCATTTGTAGCCTTACTGCTCTTTGCACCTCACCTTTGAAAATTTAGTGGGAGGATTTGGTTTTGCAAAAATCTTTCTCCCTTTGAAACTATCTACTACTTTTTCTCCTACCCTTTTATTACTTTTTTTTCTTTTCTTATTGAGGAAAACTCCTCCCTCTTCCTGTATCTTCAGGGAAAATTGTAACCTACTGTTTGTTAATTTTCTATTTTCTTTTCCTTTTCCACCTGCTCTGCCAATCAAATGTTATTTGCTGCCTCACATCAGGCAAAGGTTTGTTCTAAGAGCTGACATTTGGGCAAAGGTTTGTACAAGTACCTAGCAATGAGACTAATGGTATTCTCTGAGAGTTTAAAGGGTTGCCTTGAAAATTGCTTAGGAAGAAAAGAACGAATTAGTAAATGATTGCATTTTCCTGTAAATTTTACTGGACAAGGCACTGGAGGAGCTGCTCATCCCTCAGGAGGGATGGCTGGTGCTGGATACTGAAGCCCTCCTAGGGAGCCCAGGCACCACAGGGGTGAAGGATTTCCTTGAGCTAAATGCAGCAACATGGAAATGTTAGTCACTTCAAGGATGATTTGTTTGTTCTCATTGGTCATTTTTTATTTGTTGTCAGTTTTTCATTTCTTGATCAGTTCTTCCAGCTCAGATGCACGGGTAGCCAGACAACAGCTGGCCTTGCTATTAAAGTCTGGAGCAAAGAAGGCATTTGAAGTACCTCAGCCTTTCCCTCGTCTTTTGTCTCTGTGTGTCTCTGCATCCATTAAAGATGAGGTTCTCCTTAGCCCTCCTTTTGTAGCTAACGTATTTATAGAAACATTTGTTACTGTCTTTGATGGCAGACGCCAAATGAAATGTCAACTAGCCTTTGGTCTTTCTAATTTTCTCCCTGTATAAGCGAATGGAATCCTTGTAGTCCTCCTGCATTGCTTTCCCTTTCTTCCAAGGGCCACAAACTCTCTTTTTCTCCTTGAGTCCCAGCTCTAGACAATCAGAGCCCTTCCTAACATGTGGGGCTACCCCACCTCCTATCTCCTTCCTTGCTTACCCCTTCTGAAGGGTTTGTAGACATTGCACCCTTTGTAGAGATTGATGTCAAACAGAGCAAAGTATCCCATCAGGATTGAAAAGATGAAAAGAAAGGTGTATGGAGCAGTGGTAAGTCTGCCCTTGCTTCTGTGCTATGAGAGCAGGTACTCAGAGGTTGGAAACAGATTTTTCTTTGGAGGTTTTGGAGTGTGTGCTCTGTGAAATTGAAAGCAGCAAATTCAATCTGTTAGAACAGATTTTTCTTCCTCTGCCGTGTGCCTCATAAAAGTGTCTTTTACAGTTACAGCCATGCTTGTACCAGTAAATGTTTACATTTGAAAATTTGTACCTAAAAACTAAAGCTGAGGAAATAATTCTATTAAAAAATAACATTAGAAACATATGCACTGGACGTAACGTGAGACTTTATCTTCTTGAGCAAATTTTTGCTGGAAGAGCACAGTAAATTGCTCTCAAAGCAAACTAGTTCAACGTTTTGTACTATGCTGTATTTTAAATATTTGATGAATAAACATGAAAGGCTTGTGTAATCATTTAGGATTTCCAATGCTGTTAGAAGTGCACGTATCATTGTATTTTACAGTAATCAAAGCCTCTTGATGTAATCATTATGCAGTATTTTACAGAGCTAAATTCCCATGTGGCTGAAATTCTCCATGCTTGTCTTTCTTCATGCCAAAAATGAGGATTTTGTTTTGATCTGTTCTTTGTTTTGTCCTGTTCGTCACAGATTGTGTGATCTCAAAGAGAGGGCAAGAATCCCTGCCTTCTAACATGCATCGTTTTTAAACAATGCAGCTTGCGTAGTGATGACCAGAAAGCCAGGAGAACAAACGAAAAAAATGCAGTCTTGTAGCATGGTCAGAATTTAGTGCATGTGGTCCTGTCAAAATCTCAGCAGCATAAATGTGAATGAGCACTATCAACAGCAACAATTGTGGGCCCAAGGTTTCAGTGTGCAAAGCAGTTACTGCATTCAGCAGAGCATCAGCTGCTTTGTAGTGTTCTGGCAATTTGTGGTGTCTGAGATGTCCTTTCACCTTGAATTTATTACTTTTAGGTGAGATCTTGGGTTATAACCAAGGATTCACTGACACAGGGACATTGGTTATGTTTCTATTTATTCTTTTTTTGGTGGTTTTTTTCACCATTCTTCAGTGATGAGAATTCAGTGCATTTTGTTCCCCCTCCCTTCTGTCCTCCCTTCCCACCTCACCCTCCACCACCCTCCTGAGTTCTTCTCATTGCAATCATGGTATTTTTAAAGCAAGAATAGTTGAATACTTTTAGAGTACCATGCAGCTGTTGATCTTTATTCTTGCGGGCTTATCATCCTTAAATCCCTTGCTGTATACACAGTCTCACTAACGTCAACGAAATTCAGAGGTCTCTCACTGGAGAGGAAGTAGAGGAATGTATTTCGTCTGCAAGTTGCTAAGCAGACATGTTGTCACACACATCAGGAATAGTAAGTAAGCAGAACATTTCTAGCATATGTATTCTTGTGAGATAAAATGAAGGTTTTGAGTGTGTCTATGTTATATGTTAGTCTGACTTGATATCTGCCTTGACAACCCTTTCTGGTGGAATCTGAAATCATTTTACTTCATGTATCTCACTGTTGCCTATGGTTGTCTACATTGCTCAGCTTTTTGGTTCTAAGGCAAGACCGTGGGCATTTGTTACTGTATTTTTAGTGAAAGAAAGAAAATTTCTAGATCTCTCCGTGGAGTAGAAGTCTGAGTCTTTTAGCAAAAACAAATTGTGCAGGTGTAAGTGTCTTAGAAATTTGTCTCTACTATTTCCATCAAAATCTGGCAGCAGCAGTTGGAGCAGCATTGTATCACAGCGCTTCAGGGTTTTTTTCCCTACTTTACAGAAGTTTTACTGGGTGTATTAGAAGTGCATCCAGAGTTACAAGCTATTTCCTTTCATTGCAACAGCATCTACACTGTGAGTAGTTGTGTGTAGGTATGTTTTGTCTTAAAATGCAGATCCATGAATTTGTGTTGGAAAAATAATTTCTCTCTTGAGAACCCTTCAGACAGGTTTGTTTGCTTCTGAACAGAAGGTCTGTGTCATGAGGGACAAATGTGATTTTTTGCCTGTAGAAGGCAGCGGTTAGTATGTTTTTGAGATCCTTGGAAGGCTTGGATTTTGGCACACAGCTGCCTCAGCGAAATCGAACACTGAGGTCTTTGATTGTTATAGCTGTAGATTCTCATTGCCTCTGTTCCTGCTGAATAACTTGGCAGCTTTTCAAAAAGAAGTAATTGCTAGACTCTTGCTAAAGAAATTATCTCTGAACGTGGAAGCTCTGGATGGTTACTGCCCAATTATTGCTACCCTGTTTTGAAATAACGTCATCCCTGTGAGACAAGGAAGGTTCTGAATAATTAGCTGGGTCCAAATGGCTTTCAGGCTTGGGTATGACAGAAGACTGTCTTTGCAGTATAAATTAAAGTATAGGCACATAGACCCAATTTCATTGAGAGGCTTCCCGAGAGACTTTTCTCTCTGACCCAAAATAGTCATGTCCAAAGTTTCATTGCCCATTAAGACGACCTTGGCATTATCAGCCTGCAGTCCTCTCGTGGTGAATAACTCTGTCTGGACTTAGAATTAGCCCTGTACAGAGTATTTGATAGTAGGGCAGGGATGTATTCCTTTTCTCTACTGCTTTCTGAGGTTCCTTAGGCAGCATCTCAGTGGCCCCTGGAAAAGGCTCCTCTCGGAGGGACCACAGGGCCTGAAGTGTTCATGTCTGTTCTCAGGCAGGCGAAACTCATAATGAGCAGGGTATTCAGTATGAAGACAAAAAGCCTGTTGACTCCAGTGGCATAAACTCCACAGGAATAGGACACTGGCATTCTTAACATCTGAACTATTGTTCCTCATAATCCATGAGCTATCTTTTGAAGGAGTTGAAGAGACGGTAACAAGAAGTGAAGGGGTGTTATGCAGTTTGAAAAAGCAAAGCATTATTTGCCCTGGGTTTGGTTTGTTTCCCCCCTTTTCCTGCCAGTTCATTTTTTTTTCCAGATTTGCAGTTTGGTTTCCCTGCTAGGTGTGCAGCCTGTTCTGTATGCTCAGCATGGACCACGCTGTTTATTTGATGTTTCTGAAACTCCTAGATGAAGCAGCTTTTAGAGTTACCTGATTTTTTTTCACTTTTATTTTAAGACAAATTGGATGTAACCATTGACTACAGGTGTCTATATGTGATGAATTTTGCAAGTATTTTTCTTAATATCTTAAAAACATGTTCAGAGAATATCAAATTGTCTAGTGTGCTTGCCTATACCAAAATAGTGATTCAAGTACTTTATTTCATTTTATTGTGGTTGCTCATTTATGTGATGTATTCATGTCTTGTTCAGGATTAGCCCTGCAACATATGAGAAAAAGCCTTCAATACTTTATTAAAATAATTTAATTTTTCAATGAAATATGTAAGTTGGCTTTTCCAAAGAAGGAAACGTTGTCATTACCATTAAACTAATGTAATGATATTGCATTATTATTAGCAGTTATTTTAAGCAGATCATCACTTTATCTTAAATTAGCCTCTCCTGTTACTGTGAGGCCATTCACTTCTAATAACACCTCACCTTCCTGAAGAACACAGTGGTTAATGGGGACGTTTGGTTTGGCTCATATTTCTAAAATGCTTTCATTTTCTTGTCCTCCATGAAATTTAAACTGTTCTAAAAGCTGATATTAGACAAAGTACCCTTTAAATGTTTGAAATAAAATTCCAAGAATGTTCACCTGGTGTGTTTGATTTCCCTTGAATTAGGTTTTGTTTGGTTTGATTGGGAGATACTTTTAGGGGGGAAAGGGACTGTTTCTGTCAAGATCCTTGGCCTGATAGTGCTTTAAACCTCGTAGGCCTAGCTGGCTGGATGAGTCAGAATTTCCACGTGGTGTAACTGCTGGAGCTTGAGCTGGCTCGGAGTTTGCGGGCAGGGTGCTGCTTGCAGCCTGGAATGTAGGTTAGTGTCTCAGCCACAGTGGCATTTGCAGGAGACAGGGCTAGGATTCTAAAAGGTGCATGTCCTTACATGAAGGTTTCTACATTCATTTCTGGAAGGCAGCTTAAGTTGTTTCCTTTAATCTCTTACTCCTCCTCCTGGTTTTCAGAGCAGTAAGGAGGTCACATATAGGTGGATTATTTTCTAAGCTAGGTGTAAAGACTGGAGTTTGTACCCAAGAGCAGAGTGTGCTGCTTAGTGCTCTTTTTCCTGTGTGCTGCTTCTAGAGTCAATATTAACAAAGTCCTATGAAAAATGAAAACAGTCTATGATAAAACAATGAATAGCATTGAAGGTCTGCTGCATGTTAATAGAGCAGTTCCTATTCATGCAGGAGGAATTTGAATACCTGTATTTAGAGACATGCAGTCTTAGAAAAGATGCTACTTTTTGAGGTATAGTTTCTTCAAGATGTTTAAAGGAAAAGGCTGGAATGTAGGCTACGGTATCAGGTATCTTTATTTACATTTTTTGTTTGTTTGTTTGTGTTTTCCTCTTTCTAAATCTAGATAGTCCTTGTTACTGCTGATCAAGTTCACTGTCTCTCCTTAACCTTTCAGTTTTTAGGGAAGGGAGCTGAAGTAGTGCTTGTGTTGCTACATTTGGTTAGCTTCAGATCCAGAGCTGGAAATGTACGAGTTCTGTTAATAAATCCTTTTCTCTAGTGTCTCTCTGGAAGTTGAAGTGATGTGTGACTGCAGGATTTCCCTGGTGATATCACTTCAAACACAGAGTTATTTGCAACATGTACTGAGTGCTCCCACGTCTTTCTTCTGAGGGTTCTGTTAAAAGTGTTACTGTTCACATAACTCTGAAAATTTCTTGCTAATGAAAATTTTCTTTGCAGTAAATGTACATGAAAATTTACCTACTTTCAGCTCCAGAACTTGTATTTGAATCCAGTCTTTTCAGATATAATGGGATTCTTAATCAGTCTGTCCTTATTTGGAACTGAAAGGAAATTTGTTGAAAAAAGCAAAGAGAAAAAGGGAAGAGTAGATTCCTCACTGATCTTCATGGAAATTGTTAAATTTGCCATGAACTTTTTATGTTGCTCATGGTGCTTGCTGCTGTAGTTCCCTTCTGTTAATTTCAGAAAGTTGAAGAGTCAGGTCAGTAGCAAATGAAACCAGTTCTGCTGACAAACTTACAGATTTCTGAAAAGTGCCCTAAAAAATAACAGTTTCTTTTCAATGGCTTTATGATTTGTGGCATCCTCTGTTTCACGGTCCTACCTTGTTTGTCTTTTAAAGCACAACACATCATACCCTTGAACAAAAGGGAGATTTCTGACATAAATTTCACTGAATATTTTTCATTCAGTTGGCTGCTGCAAAGGCAGTTGATTCTTATATAATTTTCATTCACCTGTAGAATTAGATTTATGTAATTTGTGATAGGCTCTGCTGCATGTCACTATTTGTTACTTTTTTACCTTTTAGCATGGATTTACCACAGCAGTGCAAAGAAAAAAGGCAGTTTATCCTGCATGACAAAGTTACTCCCCTAACACACAGAGTTTGCACGTAACCTACTAAGACTGTAGATGTTACTATTTATGTGCTGTATAGCCTTTGGGGAAATCATAGCTTATACACTGGGCTGGAAAAAGACTGAAAGGTCTGGAATGGGACTGGATTGTCTAAGGTGCTTTTTAAGAAGGAAACATGAGTTTTTAATGTTTTTTCATTTTTTTCCTTCATGTTAGAACTTCTGCTGTAGCTGAAGAGTATGTTAACTCTTATGGGTAGATTTTATAAAGGTATTCTGATGGGAGATACTTATACACCTGGAGATGTCAATGGGCTGCTCAATGGATTTGAATCAAATTAGACATCCAATTTCCCATTTTTTTTAGGTATTTGAGATACTTTTTTTTTTTTTTTTTTTAGCCCCATGTATCTCCTCAGGCACTTTTAAAACTGCTTGAAGAAATGTGTCAGCACCATTTTCAGACTCCGTGTGCATTTAAAAAATGTGACCCTGACTTCTCCAGAGTGGTGCCCAACAGAGCATCTCTGTTAGAATGCAGAGTTCAGCCTACCTACACAAAGCAGTATGCTCCATTTACTTCAGAGAGGAAGACCAAGCACCTTTCCAAGAATTCATTAATCAGGGGTCTGGATGAAACACATTCCTGGGAGTCAAAAAACAAACACATTTTGCTTCCCTCTCCATCCTTTTTTAGTGAAAAAACTTAGCAATAAAACTCTTAAACTGAAATATGAACGTGTGTTCATTACTCCTGTTCTTACAGTCACAGGAAGGTCCATGAAGGCTGTGATGCCTTTTGCTTCTAAATCTTTGTTATAAAGGACCACTGGAAAGGAAAGTAAGTGTTTAGAACAGCAACAAGAATGCATTTAGGAAATTTCAGCTCTGTCAGCAAGTCCTTTCTGAAATTCCTATTCTCTTGCAGGGTTTTTTGTCAAAGAAGATTTTGATACAGGCACCTCTTATTCTGACAGTGTGAATATATGTAATGCTTATTATTTTTAAAATTAATTTTAAAAGTAATTGGTTTGAGGTGCTTGAGTGTGATGGTTTGGTTTGGAAGAGGTTCTTCGGCTGGGTTAGTTTTGTGGGGGGTTTTGTTATTTGGGTTTTTTTATTGTTCATTTTAAGTAATTAGCGAGAATAGGGTAAGGAGGAATGAGGAAGGTTGTGTTGGGGGCTACAGTACCGATCCTGTGCTTATGTGGATGTATGTAATTAGCACAACAATACTGTCACTATTTTAAGCAAGGCAATGCTCTTACTCTTTTACACACCTCAGGACAAAACAGGAATTTTGGGTGCTTTGAGCCTGTGCCACTGAATCCAGGCCAGGTGGTTAAAACTGTGCCAGATTCATAGCTGAGTGTGTCTGCTGTGGCCCAGAATAGCAGTCATGGTCCCCAGGGCAGTGCAAGCATAGCAGCAGTCATGGAGTGCCCAAAAGAATTCAAGAGGAGTACAGCCCAAAGGGAATTTGCAATTTTTCAATTACATTTGAAGATATGGTCATTTGGAAGATAGGATTCAGTTAGGTTGAAAACGAATCTTTTCTGAAAGAAAAATAATTATGCTGAGTCACAAGGGGATCTCTTGTTTAAATTATTTTGGTATTATTCAGTCTTTAAACAGTGACTTGTATCTATTTTTATCTATTTGCATTTGGATGCAAGGAAGTTCACTTTTTCTAGTAAGGTTCTGCCACTTTTCTTGTCACTAGTTCTAAATAGAGGGATGCTGAGAAACTTAGACCTGCTTGGAGTCTTTAATACACTGCTATCTGTCTGGTTTGGGTGTCCCCACGTGCTGTGGCATAGTGTTTGGGATGTTCCAAAAGCTTCAGTTCTTTGCTTTTGGTTAAAGACTACCCCAGCTTTTAGACTCTACTGATATTAGCCATCTGCATTCTAACTAAGTAGAAAAGTTGAGTTTCTTCCTTGGGATGCCAGGGGGCTACCAGCGGCTTTAGAATTTATTTTCCATCCTGGTGCAACAACTTGTTTGCGCATAATTTTTTCACCTCTTCCCCAAACCAGCGTGCATTCCACTGCCAAAGGCAGTTCCTGACTCCAGTGAGGAGTTCTGAAGCAGTATTATTCATGCCCCTTGTGAAAGTATCACTCGTGGAGAGGAATGGTTTTAGTTTTCTGCAGGTAAATTCCTCATAAGTAATTCATTTTATCTCTGGGGGTCTTGGGCTGTGGGAGAAGGCAAAGTTACTCATTTCAGCCCAAACTCTTTTGTGTGGTGAATTCTGACCAGAATGGAGGAAGAGTGCCATAATTTAAAACAGTTTCTGAACAGCTAAACCAAGTAAAAAAACTATAGTGTGTTTCTTTTTTCCTTCTTTTTCTTTCACAAAGGTATATAAATACACAGCAATCAAGGTAATAGAAACAGATTTTTTTCTTTTAATGCTTTTGTAGCTAGAGTTCATCTGTCTACCTGAAATGAATAGGGATCCAAAGCTTTTCCATAGCTTCTTGGTTTATTAACCCTTTTTTGCAGCTGCAGATACACTGGAGTGAGTTCCATGGAATATTACTGTGTGTGATGGTCAGGAATGTGATTTGAGCTGGCATTTCGTTTAGTTACCCGACTGAGCTGCCTTTAACTTAAATGTTACTGTGTGTAACCTTTGCTGAAATATTTTGTGTTGTCCTGCTTGGCTGCCAGTCAGCCTCTGGGGGCTTCACCCTGACTATTCACTGCAGCTTGTTTTCACTTATTTTGAGTATGGTGGTGTTGCTTGTTTTAATATGCAAACAAGTGGAGAGGTTTTTTGTTTGTTTCTTTAAAATTTGAAATGTGGATGTCAGGTTTTTCTGATCTACTGATCTACTGTTGTACAGAAATTACTGAAGTTTGCAGGAGCATGAGACCGTTTATGAATAATTTTCTTTCATATATGGAGAGAGCAAATCTTATTCTCAGAAAATAAAGAGCAGGAAAGTCAGGAGTAGATAACCGAACAGTTGTTTAGTGCAGTCTAATGTGTGTGTGTCTCCTCATGGAAAGTGGTGTATATTAAAATATTTGTACAAGAAAAAATTTCTGTGAAATCCTATTATAAATGCTAGTAGATCACACCCAGGAATATATTTGCCAATGTTACGGTAAGGATTAAAAGAAAGTTAAAAGACATGTAAGTGAAAGTTAAAAGACATGTATGCGAACTTTGATAATTTTGAATTTGAAACTTTGCAGATGGAGTTTGTTAAGGCCTTAATATAAAAAGGCTGTGAATGTGGGAGTTTAGAAAAGCAGAGATGACTTTCCTTTGTGATGCAAACTTGGTGGCCAGTGAGCTGGTTGCTCCGAGTCAAGCACAGAGCCTAGTTTGATTTGTGGTTACTAACAAAAGAATAAGATATACAGAGAAAAGAGTAAAACCCTTTTCTGGGTTCAGACCATGCCGACTCCTGGTGTCTGGAACCAGTGAATGTGCTGCACTGGCCCCGTGCCACGGGGCAGCCTTTATCTGTGCCCTGCAGGCACGAGGAATTATACTGCCACATGATTCATGGGTTGCCAACAGAGCAGGATTTATACAGAATGCATTGGAGCTGTTTATTATCAGTACAGAATGTGGGAAATTTAGGGGAGAAAAAAAGGGAGAGGAAAAAATACTGCTGTTAATACAATTGAGCTGCATAACTGGAAGTGGCTTTTGTCGTTGCTTTGCTATATGGAGGCAGTGCTGGAAGCAAACTGAGCATCTGCTCAGGAAGTTTGGTGTTCTTAAACGATGTTCACCAGGCACTGGTGCTTATCTTTACAGAGAAATATGCAAGACAAAATGGAAGCCAGCCTACAGACGTTCTTTCCTGGAAAGTGTAGTTTGCTGGGATGACACTGTGCTTATGTCTTTGGTGAAATGGAACAAGAACAGTAGCTCTGCCCTTGAGAGATCTTTAGCATCCACAACACAGTAGATGAACAAAAAGGTTAAACCTTGAATAATTCTTTGTCATTTGAAGATCACTTTTTAGCAGGGAAAAAAAAATATCTTCCAGACTTCACTTGGATTTGTGGGGTTATGGTAGCTATAGTACTGGCAGGAGCTCTCTTGTGTGTAGGCAGGTGAAGTGCATGATTGTAAAATGATCATCAATACATGGCAAACCAGAAGAACCAACAGGAATTTTTTGGCCGTGAGACTAATAATACTTCTCATGATGCTGACATTTCCAGCTGCTGCTTCTTAATGTTGTCTTTGGAAGAACCAAGTTTCTGTGATTATATGTTATGGATAACTGGTATGGTATTTTTAAGTAGAAACTGAAGTTAGGAGTAAAATGGGTTCTGTCATTTGGAAGAACTTGGAAGAGACATGTGCCAAAAAGTAGTCCTTCAGCAGCTGTGTGCCTTTTCCCAAGGCTTCTACCAGCTGTGTTCACAAATAAAACTTAAAAAGAGGGAATGGTAATTTTTTTAAATGAAGGCATTTATTTGCATGAGTTTCCTTTTTATGTCCATAAAATAAAAAAGAGTAACCAACTTAACTTTTGTTTCATATGCCAGTGGTAAAACGTCATAATGACTTACATGAAAAGGAAACTTCTGCAGCAAACTTTATTATCAAATTCTTGGTAGTGAAGAATGGAAAAGAGTAGAAGTTTGGCCTACCAGCAAAGAGAAGTTTCTGATCATGGGAGTCCAGGAATCCTGGAAGGATGCTTATGACATGTGATCCATCCTGGTGCTGTCCAGGTTGAGGTGTTAAATACCAGCTTTCCTCAGCAGGGCTTTGTAGATCACTGTGTTCAGCTCACTGTTAGGCAGGAAAAGCAATTCTCTCTTCCAGGAGAGAAATATCTCAGGAGAAAATACGCCTGGGTTGGCACATGGCTTTTGAAGAAAAGAAGGGTCTGGGTGCTGAGTGCTGTGCAGTCTGACTTCCCTCTGACAGAGGCTGAAAATGTCATTCTTTGTCCTGTTGTGAGTCATGGTGAGGAATTAAGGGAAGCGCTGCCTCAGGAAGGACGTGTTTCACTGTGGCAGCATGGAAGGAATTGCTGTGTGCTAAGGACAAAGATGCTAGGTAGAAAATAAATTAACAGTTGAATTAAATTGGGGTAGGGGAAACAAAAACTACCATGACAGAAACGAGAGGACAGGTGGAGCAGAGAATTGATGTCCTGGCTCCAGCATCTTAGGTCCTCCATTCTGCAGGACAAAGGCATTTAGTTTTACATAGACATGGATGGCTTTTATGAGATGAATATTGACCAGAAAACAGCTTCCATAAATGTCTAGCTTTTGAGCTTGCTATTTCACACAATCAACCTTCCTGCAGAGGTCTGCAAGTCTGTCACTCTTGTGTTTGCAAAACGTTCTTCATGGGCTTCATTCAAGGGCTCTTGGTTTATTCTTACATGCACAAGGGAAAAGGGAAGTATTGTTAACTCAGACCAACCTTGAGAATTCTTGGCGTTTTTGAGGACCTTCACATGCCCTGAAACTGTCCCTCTCAAGGTATTTGCAATTGTGGATTGCTCAAAGGTTTGTGGTAGAAAGTGGTACATAAATCACTGCCTTTCTGTGCCATGAGATTTGTGTGGAAGGAGGAGAATTTTAAGCTGCAGTCTTTAAATCACACCTGTCATGCACACTTTGTTAATCCTAACATAATCTTGAGCTGAAGCCTCACATGAAATTTAGATCAGTGCTGGGCCTTCCTTTTAAAAGAATGCTCAGCTATTATTTTTAAATGTGTGCTTTCAAGTCCAAGCATGTTTTAGTTTTTGCAGGGAATGATTACTGAAGATCATTAATGTGGGTTTTATTCCACTCTGATCTTTTCAAAACCAAAAGATAGACTTCAATAAAGAGCATTTTATTAATGGCTCTCTGATGAGGTCTGTGCTGATAGCTTTGGAGTTAAGGTTCTTGCAGCAGTATTAAATTAGGTATTATTTCAAGATCTTTAGTGCTTAAAGCTGAGCAGAGTGACTTAATGAAATCACAGACTGCAACAAAAAGAAATTATTCTCGTTTAGGCCATGTCTATTGAAGGTGCATAAATAAACAATTGGTATACTTTGGTTTAACTGCCCATTTTCGTTCTTGTACATCTGAATAAAGATGGTTTTTAATGGTGCTAATATTTATGTGCAAATAGAGGAAATTGTAGCGAATTCTAGGAGATGTGTATGGAAATACTTATTGTGATTTTGCTGGTGTTTGGTTCTTTTTAAAGTTAAATTATTAGCTTCTTAGATTTTAAAAATATTTTTTTGATTTGCTAGCCAAAATATTGAAAAGCATTTTGAGCCTTTTTATTCTTTCCTTTGTGAAATAAGCTAGAAGTGACAAAATTAATTTTGGCCAACTTTATGGAAGTTTTAAAGATGGAGAGAAGACTCAGGATTAATTTCAAAATAATTCTGATGATACTGGTACTGTACAAAATAATGACTAAGTTGGGGCATATATGTGAGAATGGGATTTTTCTGTCTTCAGAAAGATGTGATAAACTTTTATATGGGGTGTTTCAAATGATGTGTGTGAAACAGACACTGTCTGTCTCCCTTTAAGGTTAGACTCTCTACTCATCTCCAGTGTTCATTGACCTCATTACATCCTCATGTTTTGTTTGTCATTTTTCAGTGTGGCTGTTGCTGTTGTGGATGAGGACTTGGACTCTTTATTTGTGGTATGACAAATAAAAGTCATAAATCTGTGTGTAGGAGGTGTTTTGGGTTGTGTTTTTGGGGTTGTATTTTTGGGGTTTGATTCTGAATTAACTTGGACAATTCAGCTGCTGGATATGGCTTTTTTAACATTGGAAATTGAATGGGTTTTATTAGAAAACTGGGCACGTGACCCTTGGCATTCATGCTAGCTTAGTTAATATCTTGAAATGTTTCCTGGAATTAATTAGATAAAAATGAATGCATTTTTATCTAATGGAGTTTTGTCTTGCTTTTGATTTTTGTCAGAAGGACCCATCTGTAAGATGGTTGAGTTGGAGGACTCCTTTTGGAGGGCTTTTCCAACACTGATGATTCTATGATTCCACCATAATAGTAATATTGGATGCAATGTGGGTCTGCAATAATTTACGGAGAATTTATGGCATGAGTTGTGCGATGTTCTGTGAATACAACATTATTTCACATATAAGCTCTTCCTTGTTGCATATATCTTTTTCCCTTTTAGTTGAGTTGTGGAAGGGGAAGCCTTTAAACATTAATTTTCCAGAACTACCATTATCCTGCCAGCACATGGGATGCTGTGCTATTGGGGATGCTATATCACCAGCTGTCCTCAGGCTGAGGAGGTTACCATATTTTCACATGTAAAGTTACTGTTCATATCATCCATCATGTGTTAAAATGGTTTTCTTTTACAAATAATGACTCCCTTTGTCAGGGAAGGAGGTTCTGCTCCATGTGGAAGGAGTGAAGCTGCTCTGTACTTGGCTGAATTATGATACCTACAACTTGTGGCCTGTGGCCTTATGATACATGAGGCCACCAACACATTTTTGGAAGCACAGACTATGTGGTTTATTAAACGGATAGAATCTCTCACTGTTTTTCAGAAGTCCCTCCTCAAGATGTTGCATTATCTGTAGTGACCCATTTCAAGTTATGTAAATTTAGATTTGTCTACGGCAAAATGTATCTGTTCCTTTCACTTTATTTAGAGAGAAATCAACTCTGTCATCTAATTTAGATTACATAAAATCCTTGCTGTGGAAATGTGCACGTGCTTTTTTCAACCCCTATTCTTGCGGTATGATGGAGAAAACACAGAAATTTTCAGAAGCACGAGCTTTCTTTAGTTCCTGAAGGAACCTTGGGCCAAGAAAAAAGTGCCTGTTTCCATCTTACATCAGCTTGTCTGATAACAGATCCTATCTTTCCCAGAAAACAATGTCATGCTGAATTTCCAAATAAGAAGATGCAATATAAAAAGGAAGAAAGAATCTGTGAGTAATTTCTAGAAATAGAAGTGTGGTGGTCAAATTTCAGACCTAAGCAGCTTTGCCAACAATATTGTTCCTAATAGATCCTTTTATTTGCAGAAAAAGCATCACTGAAACAGTTCCCCAAAAAAAGGCCACTTTTCAGGTTCTGAAAAAACTCTTATTTTGTTTTTTCTAAGCAGTGAAAATATTGAAATATATTTGGCTCTCTGAGCCTTAGCATCTTTCTGCATTAATTCTGAAAGAGGCAAAATGATTGCTTAAAAACATACACCTAATGTCTTTATTCACACCTTGTGCTTCGTAAGAATCAGAGTTTAATTACTTATCTCAGGCAGCTGTGACTATGAACTTTCCTGAGCCTGCTTATCAGTCTGAAAGTAGGGAGCTCATTTCTTACCTGGTTTTAAGTAACATCTCTGCAAGAGCTTGATCATGCTTGCAGAAGAGGATTACCATGTCTTGCAGATTGCAGTTGTGCTTTAAAAAAAGTAGAATTGACGCTGTAGAGGAGGGAAAGGGTTTATCTTTGTGTGGCAGTCAGGCACAATGACGCACACTCTGGTGAGGAAAGCTGCTCTTCCTGTGAAATGGTTTGGAGAGCAAAATCATGTGTGTTTAATGGGGATGTAGCCATGAATACAGTATCACTGATGGGAAAATGAACTTCTCTTCACACAAACCTGTGTCTGGTACAGGAGAGAGAAGGTGCTGTGTGAAAACTGCTTTTTACCTTTGCTTGTAGGCACAAAGTTTCTTTTGGGTTGCTGCATAGTGAAATAGTCCCACAGAGATACTTGTTCCCAGTGATACCTCCTCCTTCCTTTAAAACAGAAACTAATTTAGATTGTGGGACAGATGACACATTTGTCTGGAAACTTCTTCCAAAGCCAGCAGTGAATTTATTTGATAAATAAATAAATAAAACTCCTTTCAGTTTCTCATCTCAGAAGACAGGGAGCAAAGGGCAGAGCACTAGCAAAAACTATTTAAAGATAGCTGATCAGGAGGTTATGGGTTTTAGTGTTTGTGTACTTAAGAATTTAATTCTTGCTATGCAGGTTTAACTGTTTTAACCCAAGAAAAAATGCTTTCTCAAATGAAAAAAAAAAATTGTACATTTTTTCTTTTTAGATAGCTTTAGAAATGTTTATATTTGGGTAGTTGGGAGTGTTTATATTTGGATAGCTGGCAACATTTATTTTCCCAGGATCTTCTGGAGGCTCTTTAGAGAAAATTCCTTGCTCCCCTCGAGCGCGGATTGTTAGAAATGTGGACGGAGCATGTGGGAGCCCTGGACAGAGCAGTAATTCTCATGAATTCTCATGCTGCAGTTCCACAGGCTGGAAGGGACATTCACTATGGAAGTGCAGCTATAATCTTGCTAGAACAGACTTTTGTGAATAAATAGATCCTGTCTATGAAGGCAAAAAAAACCAGAGCTTGTAGGAAGCCCCGAATATTTTCCTACTCCCTCTCATCTGTCTAAAATACACCTTCTGCCACAGTAAATCTGATGAGCAATTTTACCCCTAATTCTGTAAAGGAGAAGTGAAATCCTATCCATTAGGTAATGCTAGCACCAGACCTCAGCCTCAGCTGTTTTTTAAACATTATCACAAACTGTCAGGAGAAGAAAAGAAAAATCCTTCTTGGCAAATATAATTTTCTTTGCTTTTGTGGATGTTTGTGCGAGAGTCCTTCAGCTTCTATGTGTTAGAGAAAAGTTTGGTGTGTGCAGAAATTTCCCTTAGTTCTCCTAAAAAAAAGCGTTTGCCAGCTGGAACAATGCAAACAGGATGAAATAAAGTAGACTCTCAGTACATGCCTCTGTGCTTTTCTAATAACATGAAGTTTTTTGGGTGAACAAAGACTTAATACATCAGAAACAAATGGTGTGAAGGAAAAAAAAAGGTAAATTAGTTGTTCAAAGTGTGACATAGGACTGGAGCAGATGATGTGATTTGGGGAATGCAGAGCTTATGGTATGACAGTGTACTGGAAAAGATTGGCTTATTATCCTAACAAAATGAAGTACAAGAGGGCATATAATTCCTTTCTCATTGATTCATCAGGAGACCAGTATGAGGAACAGAAAAGAATTACTTATCTAAGACACCATGTTGGCAGAAGAGCAAAGGAGTATAAACTTGCCATGAATAATGATGGGCTGTAGATTAGGAAAGGACTCTGAGCTATCATTGCAATCCTGTGTTTTGAATGACCTTCCAGTCAGAAGAGAGGCAGAGGAAATAGGAAATTAAAATAATTTCAATGTGTAGTTAGAAAGTGTTCACTTTAGAATCTAAAAATTTATGTTAAAAAGTTACCATAAAACATGGAGTGGGGGATAAAATCTTCACTGTTTTTTGGGGGTGATCTTAAAACCACTGTTTGCTTCTATATTTGGTTAGTTTGGTACCTCACATGAAAATAACTCTTTCAAAATATTGAACTCAAGGCCCCCAGCTGGAAATGCACTTAGGTCTTCTTGGCAGAGGGATAATACAAACTCCTCAAGGGAACTTTGGAGGTTCATGGACTGCTCCAGCAAGTTAAATTCTGAGTTCTTCATTTCAGCTTCTGCCATGAGTCAGAAGACAGGGGTATTTTGTGTGGAGTCTTGAAGGGTCTGGACTTGTTTAAGGCAGCAAGACTTTTTTTCTGTGTTTAATATGTGAATAATCTTTTGTCACTTGAGTAGATGTTGCAATCTGGTAAGGAACTGGAACACTTGGATATACCTCTAAAAAATGAATAAAATCAATCTTGTTTCTTGTAACTGGTTCGTCAGTGGAAATGGCATCATGCTTAATTTATACTAAGATTTCTTACTGCAGCTTCTATGGTAATAGATGCAAATTATGAAACGTGGACTTTAGCATATTCAAAAAAGGCTGTTTATTCAGTAAATCAAAATATAGGATTTCAGTTTATTTTGTCAGATATTCACAGTCAAATTTTAAATTTTGCTGAAGTTTTTAGGCAGAAGATCATGTTCTGGAAATTTTGTTATGCCATTGAGCTCATCTGATCACTCCAGTAATACTTGCTTTAATTCATGTTGTCTGCCATACACTGAAGCGAGGTGGAGCTGACCTGAGTGTTCATCAGACAACTGTAGGAGCTTTTTACCAGCTTGGGCTTGCATCCTCTCAAGTTTCCTATTTCCTTCATCGCACTAGAGTGAGTATTTTTTGGGATATAATTTGTCAGAACATCTGGATTTCTTTGGCTGCCATTAGCTGCTGCCTTGTTTGGACTGTGGAGTCTGTCTCGGGGATTTTTGAATAGTGCCATTGCAGTGACTAGGCTGAGGTGTTTGGATCTGGGAACACAGGTCCCCATTGCCTGCTCCATGTAAATGAAGAGCCAGAAGAGCTTAGGAATGCTCCAGCTGTAGCTTGCTGACAGAAGCCAGAATTTTCTTTTTGTGAATTTTATTTCACAGTGGAAGAAAGCTGGAAAGAGGAGGCACCGCAAGCACTTTGAAGGGTATTTTTACTCTTCAAATTTTGCAGATTGTTCCCAGCATAAAACAGACTTCAACAGGTTCATTCCTGGGAATTATTATGGGGAGGAGGCAAGGCTAACTGGCTGATTGTAACAGCTACAGACTTAAATGTGATTTTCTGCTCTATTTCATTAAAATTATAACTGACCAAATGCTTAGAATATTCAGTAGCTATTAAGACTTTAGAAGGCTACTTTGCATCATTGGGCTTTGTTCAAAAAAGCCTGAAAAATGGCAGAAAAAGCCTGTGGCTCATTAGCTTGCTACCAGTGGTCATGGATTGCAAAAATTCAACTGCTTATAAAAACCCCAGTGGGTCTGTGCCAGTCAGCACTCATCACTGTGGGGCACTGGGATGCCTGAGTGTCCCTGTCACAGTTATACACGTTTTTCTTTGTCACTTTTTATCTGTGGCATAACCTTACGTGACAAAGCTTTCTCTGCAGAAAAAATGCTGTTTCAAATTGGTTAAAAAAATTGAATCCAGTCTCACGCTGTGTGCTGTGTTAAGAAGGTAAATAAACTCTTCCTTCCTTCCATTTTTTTTGTTGCATACACTAAAAACATATTAAAATTATTTAGATTTATGTTAAACTCAGTCTTTGCTTGGGGGATCTCGTGATTCTTCTCTCGTGCCATATCAGTTGTTATACAGCAAGTGATAGGGGCATACATATTTTCCCTACTATCTGTAGTAGGAAATATATATATATATATATATATATATATATACACACACAGGCACATATATATATATATATATATATATATATATATATATATAAATATTTTGTAAGTTTAAACTAATTAATATATAATAAAAATCATGCAGTTATTATGCAATGTTGCAGTAATTTGATAAATCTTATATTCCCTTTATTAGTTTTCATCTTTAATGAAGTTTTAACATTTATTAGTTTCGCTGCCTATCAGGTTTTCCATTGGAACTGTAGAATCCCGCAATACCACGTGCATGTCCATTTTGAAAAGATTTTCTCTTTTGTTTTATATGGACTGTAGGAAAAACTGATTGGTTTTGTGGCAGAACCCCATAACAGTTTTGGCATTTTAGGCTCACCCAGCACAAACACACGAAGCTGCAATTTGTTTGACTGGGAAATTCCAGGGAGTCGTAACTCCTGGACTCTGATGTGTTTGGCATTGAAAACTAACTCTACTCTTGTGCATCTTTCACTTGCACGAACCTTCATCACGCTGCCCTTTTCCCAGTGGGTTCACAGGCCTCCACTGTGGTGTAAAAAGGTAACTGTGTTGTTCTACACACAAAATTACAGGAATGGATAGATGCCAAAACCTTTGCTGCATTTAGTCCAGGTCACAAGCTGTGTTTCTTGTGTGCCTTTGTGATCTCTTTGTGTCACAAAGGTAAAGCAGTAGTGGTGCTATTCCCTGCAGGCATGGGCTTACCCCGGTTGTGAATGACCTCCCCACTCAGAGGTTTGCATTTTGCACAGGAAAACCTAGAGAGAGTAATGGGAAAACTGAAATTCTAACAGAGTAGTGGAGGTTTGGGAATAAAATCTGACTTTCTGTTTGCTTTTAGATTTTATAGTTGTTCTGGATGGGGCCAGAGGGGAAAAGTTGATTTATGACGTGGTTTTAAAAAGTGTGGCAGTTTGTTTAATCAAGAAATGCGCTGGGAGGATATTTGACCTGTCAAATCCTCTGTATTTATCTCCCATTTTTTCTCTTCCATTTTGTGGACTGGGACTAAAACTGACTCGTTTCTTATGTTTTATAAGTTTTTATGAGCTGACCTGATGTTTATAATGAGGCCTGTGTGAACACTCCATAATGATACCCCAGTAATTGCAGCATTCAGAGAGTTTGTTCGGGAACTCAACCAACAGACAGCCTGATAGTGTTCAGCCTGTACCACCCATGTATGTATTTACATACACATATGTGGCTTCTCTTTTGATAAATGTCAAATAGTAAAACTGCTTCTGAAATTGCAGATATTTGCACACACTTGGATCAAGGCACTAGATTTAATTTCAAACAAAATATACTTTGGGAAGAAGAGAGGTACGGTCTAATGTACAGTCTAATTTAAAGGGGTTAAAACCCAATGAAAACAAATAAACATAGCTGAACCAAAAAGTATTGCAAAATGCAGCAGAAGTTTTTTCTGTATTTTAAGTCCATTTGAAATTCAGGAATATGCTTTTATTATATGGAAGACTCTAGGTTAGTCAGGTGTTGACATCCCTTTCTGCTCCTGTGTTGGGTCAGAAAAGCTGAAATATGTTCTCCTGAATTGATATTTTATCCAGCAAAAGAAGGAATTAATATTCTTTGATTCTAAATTAAGGTTGAATTTCCTTGATTTCAGTATGTGTAAAAGAAACATTAGCTTTCTCTTGCTGTGAAATACAACGTAGTATCATATAAAAACGCATACACTGTTAAAAATATGAACTGCTGTTGGGTTACAAATACGTAAGTAAATTATGAAAAGGAGTGTTAATTCTTACATTATTAGTTTATTTCTCTTGAATAAATAGCCATAATAATAATTAGAAAATATAAATACCTCAGTTGTTGGGCCAGATGTCACTTCTTTGAGGCTGGCACATAGAGCAGCTTTTTAGCATCTTAAAATGACACAGCATTTTTGGTTTGGTGTTGATACTCCATCTTTCTTTTAAGAAACAGATTGCTCTAAGTTATTTCCTCAGCTTCAAAAGGGAAAGATGGGTATCACCAACAAGAAAATGCCAGTAATTTCATTTTCATTCAGGGCGTGAAGCATTTAAAGGTTAATTTTAGATAAAAATATCATGATTGAACATTTTATACTAGCTTTCTGTAGATTTCCAAATGCTTTGCAGTTGCTAATGTATTAGTGTGGAAAATCGAAATGTAAAATTGCATCCATATGAGGACTCCCACAGATTTCTAAAGTATGCTGTCCCTTAATAAATTAATTATAGCATTTTTTTTACTATCTCCAGGCTTTTGTGGAAAAATCAAAGTTCTCACTGTAGGAAATCAAGGGATAAGAGCTGGCTGAGAAAAGCTGTGGTTCTGCTTTGTCAAGTCTTTGTGGTAGCCTTTATATTGGTGCTTTATAACAACATGTATTTAGAATAACAAACAGACAATTAAATTATCTTTACATTAAAGGAGTGTTTCTTTTTGTGCACTAAGTTGCAGCTAGAATAGAAGAATTGAGGGTCACTTTTGAGGGCATGGGAAAAAAAATGAGTCTTTTGCAGAGAGATTTACAGAAGGAGTTTGATTATTTCTTGCCTTTTTTTCCCCTCCCTTCTCTCAGGTCCACACCAGTGTCCTACCTGACCACAAGGAACCAAGAGCAGATGTTGGGGTAAGAAATCATTTTCAGTAATTGATTTTTTTTTTTTCCATCTCATTGGAAGGCACTAACACTCAGTGCTCAACAGGAGCTGAAAAGCTTTTTTAATAGCGAAAGTTTTTGGTGGAATGAATAAAATAATCAAGGCAGGAGTGGCAGTCTCATGGATTGATGTAATCCCATTCACATCTTTTTGAAAACCTCTTTCAACTGAAGCTATCCTGAGACCAGCATAACCCTGTAAAGTCCTTGCTAATATCAAGCAAGCAGTCTGGATGGGAAGTCATTTTCTGAGAGGGCTAAAACCTCATGGATAATATGGGCCCCTGGTGGGAGTGGGAAAGGTTGGTCCTGCTCGAGCTGAGTAGAAGAACAAAGCTCACCTGGTGCAGGTGTCAGATCTGTCTGCAAATATGGAAAATGCCTGGAGGCTTCAATTTTTTAGCCTAAGGGTTTGACTTTTCTGCCTTACAAGGGCTTCCTTGGCATGGTTTTCAAGACTTCAGCTAGTGTTTGAAAAACCTGTAGCTTGGCAGCAAGTTCAATCTTAGTGAAGTAATCAGTGTGTTTTAGCTTTCCATATAGCTATTATAGAGACTTTTCTCTTTGGCTAGTTGAGATTATTCATCAAACTACTCAAGGCGAGTGTCTTTAGATTTGTGTCTGGAACACTAGCAAAATTCCGAAGGAGCATTACTCTGTGATTAGGATTACAGCACAAATTTTGTTCTAAAGCCTACTTTTCAAGCCTTTCCAAGTCATGTGGGCAAAGTTAAATTGGTTTGTAGACTGCCAGTTCAGGCCCCAGGGTGGACTATTGGTATCTGAATCAGTATAGAAAAAATATTCTCCAGTTTGATATTAGACCCCTTGAACATTAGCATAACTCTCTTAATTTGGGTCATGGGATCATTTGAAATTTTATTTGATTTTGCACATAGCTCTGTGCTGTCAAGCAAAGAATTTCTTTTTTTCTAAATAAGCATATGAATATGAAACAGAGAACTAAGTAGAACATTTTAAGCCGATAAAATCATTCACCTTTAATTTCATGACACAGAAGAAGTAGATCTGATGCTCAGACATGTTTAGTGGGTACAATGACCAAAGCTCTTTGGCTTTATGAGAGAGCAGTGTAGTTGTCTCTTGGCCCTGGTCACTTGAGGATTCTGACTTAGGATTCTTAAATATATTTATGGTTCTATTTTGCTGCAGAAAGAAGCCCCAGGTGACCAAACCTTATATCAGTTTCATTCCAAATAGCCCTCTTCCCCTTTCCAAGCGGTCAGGTTTCAAATACAAACACTCAAATGTCATGAAATGCCAGAATAAAGGCTGCTGTGGAGAGACAGTGCTGTGGAATGCGTTCTTGCAGCATGGAGAAGGATATGCTCTTGGAAGAAGATGAATAATCTGGGCTAAGTGTGTGTGACCACAGAGTTTTAGTGCGGAAACACTCTCACACTGACTCATCCAAAGGAAGACAGAACCACCTGTGTGTTCACTCCAGCAAGGCTGTGCATCACCATGTGTTGCACCTGGATGTCTTTTTTTGTAGAAGTGCCTTTAATTTTGGCATTGAAAACTAACTGTGCTCTTTGCTTGTGTGGCTGTGTTATTTTTCTTCCTTTCTTCCTGTTCATCGCTTCCCAAATTCAATGTTTTTCCAGCCTGCCCTAGACACTCGTGTCCTTGTTCCATTGCTGCTTACATGCTGCTTAGGAAATCTAAGGCTGTGCCATTTATGGGAACAAGCCTTACCTCATGACTCAGTTTATTGAACTGCAGACATGCAGTTTGCAGTTTACTAACTGCACTGTGGGTGCTTGCCCAATTTCAGAGTTGGTGTTTGAACTGTACGTTGTGTATGGAAGAAAACTTATCTTAGTGTAAAGCTTTATTGTTTGCATTCAAGCACACAACATCCTGCTGGCTTTCCTGAAAGAAAGCAGGCTGAAGGTTTGTTTTTTTTTTTACCAGAGAAGTAACTCTTCTCAGCAGTGACAAATTCTTTTCTGTTTTCCTTGAAGAGAACATTGCTCTCTGTAGGCAGCCTCTGTTGACTCAGAGCAACTTGATTCTTCTTTCATTTGTATAGCCAAGAATGTATATAATTTAGCCTGGAATTCTAATTTGCCATTCCAACAGTAAACTTAGTGTTATGTAAGAAAAACCAAACTTTGTGCCCTTCTTATTGTTTTTTTGCTAAAAATTAAACATAATGTCATGATCTTCTTACAATTTATTTAGAGCAAGTGATGTTGTGTTGTACATTTGAAAGATAAATTGGTAGAAGATGGCTGTTAGTTTCTTGCCCATTGTTCCCAAGGCAAGAATACTACTGCTGGCCAAATTGACAAAATGGGATCTCAGCAGGATATGAGCAGAGGTTAAAAAATAGCCAAAGTGCAAGAGAAGATTTAACCCTTTTTCCTCTTTGTACTTTGTTATGCGTGAAGAGTGATTTTTATAGAAGAAAAAGATACAGTGGTGTAGCCTAATTTAACTTTAGGCATTCTAGTTACATTACCACATTTCTCTGCAATTTTAATGCAGTAAATAAGTTCACCTTACAATGGAAATAGAGGAAAACACTACTTAAAACATTGCCAAGAACTAGAGAAATAAAACATTTCTATTAATAAACTTGTGCTGAACTCAATTTAAGAATGCCTTCCTAGCACATACATTCATATTTTGAATACGTGGATGGTAGTGCCAATGGCTTGAGGAAAAACCATAACAAGAACAACTTTGGTATAACACTGAAAACTTAGCACTTCTTGTAATCCAGAAATTAGAAAAATAGGAAGGAACAGATGCAAAATGCAAATACTGGTACTGAATGAAAATCTTCCTGTGGCTGTACATCTTACAACCTGTTATTTTGTCAGGTTGTTAGACTGTTCTTAATGGAAATGAGAAAGGTTCCTGCCCATAAAACCAAAGTTTTTAACAGTTTACTGATAATCATGCTGCACAAAAAAAATTCTAGAGGATTAAGTATCAAACTGTTATATTGAAATGCAATATTTTTCTTTGTAGCAAAGAAAGATTTTCAAGTGTGTGAGCAAAAGAAATAACAAAAATGAATGAATATGTTATCTTTTCTTTCTGCTTTGATTTGTAGCGAAGCTTCCTGGGCTATGCAACTTTTAGAGTGGGTGATCTGGTAAAGTCAAAGGAGCAGCAGTTGACCCTCACCCTCAGGTAAGTGTTGTAAATCAGGGTTTTTCTAAGTACTAACCTTTGGCATTTCTCATCCAAAGAATGGCAGCAGAGATAGGGAAGGGTCTGCAGCACGAGTCGAACAAGGAATGGCTGAGGGAGCTGGCATGTTCATCCTGCAGAAAAGGAGGCTCAGCCAGACCCTGTCACCCTCCACAGTTAACTGAAAGGCCATGTTGAGAAATGCAGGTTGGTCTCTTCTCCCAAGAGGTAGCAAGTGAGCTTCCCATGTGCCAGATTAGAAAAGCTCATTTTATACCATGATAACCTATGGAAGAATTGTAGAGAACTTGGCATAGGGAATATTCATTCAAAGTTTCCTTTAGAAAGGAGCATAAAATTGTCAGTTTTGTTTGGTGTGTGTGGTTTAAAGAATTAGCAGTGTACAGGTTTTTTTAGGCACGTTTAAAGAAGGTGGTCCTAATTATTGAAGGTGTCTCCCACATGAAAATGCTTGTGGTCTCCTGAACTCGTTGTATGCAGCTACACTGAGACTGCAGGGGGTGTGATACAGAACTCTAATCAGTGACAGGGTACAGACCTAGGTTGATGAACTCCAGCTTAGTGATCGTAAGAATCTGTTCTTACAGGAATTCAAGTTGTCTTCAGCTCTTTGGGATAAATTTGGTTTCCCTAACTGACATATTGAAAATTTGATCTGGAAGATTGTCTCCAACAGGTGGCACAGTAATTGACAGAACGGAAAGCTTCGGTTTCAGAGTAAATATTTTGTATCTCAGCCATCCAATTTGTAAGCAAAAAGTTAAGATGGAAAACTCATAAGAAATAGATGAAAAAATTGGTTTTCATTAATATTTTTAGTCTTGGTTGCCCTCTTTGTTCAGCTAACACTAAAATACAAATGTACCAATGAAATTTAATTTGCAGACACATTAAATGGTAGGGTTTAGTCAGTTGGATATTTTTTAAGAAAAACATCCTAACCTTTCAAAAGTGGGTTTGTTTTCTGGTTATGACTATTGGGCAGCAGAATGTCAGTAGAAATGATCCACATTTCTTTGATGGCAATTTAACCAGAGCAGTCTACTTATTTAAGCTTGCTTTCCTCTAATTACCCTGCAATATTAGTACCTCTCAGGAGGATAGAGGATATATCAAGGGACTTGTCAGAGCAATAAATTCTATTTAATTCTTGTTGATATTCTTTGGATAGGAGTTTATCAGGGCATGCCTGTGATTGAGATACTCCTTTGTTAGATTTAAAGTAGAGATTTAAGGACCCAGAAATAGCTCTGTGGTGTGCCCTGTAAAGATTGGTGTAATTATAGAATCTGCTTAATTTTTAACTGAGTTTTCTTTTTCTTTTCCTTTTTTTTAGTTATGTTTTTCCTTTATCTTTCTGAGGTACAATGGAACAATATAAAAGTGTTTTCAAAGGAGCATTCTTGTGTTTTTCTGTTATTTTGTGGAGAGCTGGCTTGTGTCTACAAATTCTTACTGCTGACACACAGTGCTCTACTTCTCTGTTTTCCTACCATTGTGCCCTAATAGTGATTAGGGACACAAGTTACAAAACCTCTGCAAAAGAAGTTTTTATTTTGATTGTCCTTTCTTCTCCATAAAGGTGTCCTAAACTGGTGGCTGAGTGTTTCTGGTAGATCTATGCAGTAATCATCAAAACACAAAAAGATTGATTTGCAGAATTACTTCAGTGTACACAACAGGTGTTGGGAGAGGAATTTAGTTATTAGAGATTTGGGATTGCAGTTTTCAATATGGAATTTATAAGAAGAGAGAGGTTTTCTATAGACTTGCATGTTTCATTTTGCAGTGATAACGCAATGTCACTTGCTTCCAGCTTTCTCATACAGTTGTGATGATGAATGGCAAAAAATGGGCTGTTGAATGCAACAGAAGTATTTTTCAGTAGGAGAATGTTTCTTAATATTGAGTGTATGATACAGTGTGTCTGATGAAAAAAATAAAATCACACTTTTTTTTTTCCTTTCTAAATAAGAGCTAGGTATACTGGTTGCTAATTTAGCAATAAAAGCTGATTTTTTTTATTTTTTTTTTTTTTAGAAGGTTGGAGGCAAATGCCTGCTGTTCTCAGTCCATCTTGTTCACTTACTTTTCCATCACTAGCTTGTTACCTTTTTTCTCCCTGGATGCCTTGGTCAGCATTTTATGGCCAGAAGGAGTAAGGTGGGCACAGATTCCTGCTGCTCGTGGTGTTACTGGCTATCTCCTTCCCTCACATTTGGGGGAACTAATACTGACCTGGGGATCCTTAAGGACCTGGGATAGTAGAGAAATCTGTTTCAAATGCAGGTGCTCTGCTGACAGGTATCAGATGAGTGCTGATCCTTGTCCCAGGGTGCCAAAAAATATCAGCAATTTTCCATCTCCATAAGCCAGGTGGGTTTTGTCCCGTGTATGGGCTTCTTATGTTGATGCTGAGTTTATTCTCTTGGCCAGATTCCCCATCCCAACTCGCCCTAAGCAGGTTGTCAAGGTGCAGTCCTTTGTTTTGTGGGGATGTGTCTCCTCACTCATGACTGAAAGCAATTTGGTGCAGGGACCGTCTTCACTGCACCGTGTGAGTGCAGAGTGCCCTTCTCAGCTTTATTAAACTACAGCAAATAAGCTGATCTCATTCTAATGCATTGTGAAGTATCCTAAAACCAATTGATTCCTTATCTGGTGCTGTGTTGAACAGTGTGTCTGTGTGAGACTTTTTACATCTCTACAAGCAAAGGACATGAGGTGTATACATAATGTGTGTGTGTGCTCAATACTGTTAGTGCAAAGTAAAATTATGCAGGGTTTTATCCTACTAAGGTATGATCACTAAGCTTTTTTTTTTTTCCCACTCCGTCACTTCTGTTTCTCTTTTTAAATTTTCTTTCGAATGAAATTTTAATCTCATGGTATTGCTGGAAAGTTTGAAATGCGTGTTTTCAAGTAGCTGAAGACTCTCAAGCACTGCTGGTGTTTTAAAATCAGTCTGACAGTTTTACCCTGGGCATTTACAGAGCTCTTTGTTGATTTGTATGCCTGTAGCATTCAAAAGAAACTTTGGGTTTGGGATTTGTTGATTTTGTTGTTGTTGCCTTTTTCGTTAAAATGTGTCTTCGTATTTCTGTGTGGGAAGATAAGAACTGGAGAAAGGAGTGCAACTACAGTGCAACAAGTCCCACTGTTTAGTTTTATTGTGTTGCATTACCTTCTCTTACAGGTAACACCTGTAACAGATTGTAGTATTAAATATGTATTAGACCAGAACAGGAGTGATTTTGAGAAGAAAATAATAATTAAAAAATATATAAAAGTGGAATTATATCAATCACTGTTTTTAAACCCATACAAAATACATATTGCTCCTTGTGCAGGCAAACAGTGCAATGCTCGCTATCATACTGAGGCCAAGCTTTTAATAATAGCACCAAGGGAAATATTTAGGATTCTAAAGAACAGGAGACAAGGATGAGAAAGTGTAGTTAGCATTTCCATTTTACTGGAGCAACAGGCCCTGTTGGTTTGGATCAGTTCATTTGCTTGGCACTTTGATCGGAACACCTTAAGCTCCTGAAAAATTGTCAGTCTCATAACCACACACTTTGGCTTCTAAAGATATGTGATTTGCTGACATCTGCTGTATTCCCTTTCTGCTGGGGATGCTGCAGTGCATTTGTTGACAGAGCCTAGTTTGGGTGCTGGTTTGACACAAGAAGGAGCAGTCAAGCCACACGGCTGTAGCAACTCCAGGGAAAGTTCTTCATTCAGAAGGCCCTTTCAATATTATTATGTATTTCTGCTCGTAATTTGGACACTGAACCCTTACTGCTTTTCTTCTGGATACTTCTTAAATTAATACAGGCTTCTTCAATTGCAAAAATATCTGGAACTGGTTCATTTTTAATAGTCTCTTTATTGTCAGTAATTAATTTGGCTTAGAGCAGATGAAGTTTTACACATGTAAAATATGAAGAATTATGTTTATTTTGCAAGGTTTTATAGAAGACCAGATTTGTGTAGTTGCAAGATGAGTGTATTCTACTGAGTGCATAGTAAAGCCTAATGGTTTTCAAGGAAGATAATTATTTAATTTGAAAGCTTGGGGGTAACTATTTTTTGAGACTTTACTGTACGAGCTGAACTTGTTTAATGGGTCCCTTCCAACTCAGCATATTCAATAATTCTGTGGTTTAATGATTTTATGACATTGAAGTTTTCTATGTATTCTTTTTTCTTGATTCATCACTCTTCATTTCCACTGCTCAGAAAAGACACAGTATTGCCCCACACGTATTTGTTTTGATTCTCCTTCCTCGCTGTGTTTTTGTAATTGTGCTGAACTTATTCTCGTCATTTCCTTTTTGCCTATTTTTGCTTGGTGCCTTTTGTTACCCTTTCCTCATTATTATGAAACTATCAGTTACTCTTCTTTCCGTCCTTTAAAAAAAAAAAATCTAGCTGTTCAGAAGAAGCCAGGGAGATAAACTTGGTGCTGTGCTGCCAGTGAAAGCTGAAAAAGCATTTGGTATCTTTCAGGAGTTTAAATCCTTGTTTCTTCCTAATGGAAGTCAGCAATGCTCTTCTCTCGGTGATGTACATCTAAATTATTTGTTTTTGATTAATTGAAAGTAAACTATTTATGGGGATGATAATGAAGGAATTCACCTGTAACTATACTACCATTCCCATATAGTTCAAGAAATGGGATGGATTCTGAATAATTTCTCTGTGGAGGGATTACAAAGGGAAACGTGATATTCAGATTAGCTTCACTGTTTTGGTTTTGCAGGGATTCTGTTAATACACTCTGTCCTTTCTTTGCAGATTGTTAGGAAACAAAGCCATGTACTCTGCATTGGGATTGCAGATCCTAAGTGGAATATTGGTGCAGTGTTACAGCCCTTTATCCAATGGTCCACAAAGAGGATAAGGTCTAGAATGAGAACCTGGCAGTGTTCATGGATTCATGCACCATTCATAGCACTTACCTGTCCTCAGTGTTGTGATGAGAGCTTTCATTGTCCTGAAGAAGTTGCCTCATTGTTGTTAACATTTGGTTTGTGATGGTAAATAGCCAGCTCAGTAGTGGTGGCTGCACTTTACAGAATGGAGAGGGCACTAAATATTTACTGATGTTATTCTAATTGAAAGGATTTGATGCTGCAAGTGACCCGGTGTCATGGGTTGGTTTTTTTCCCAGGACATCTGATGGTGGAAAGACAGTTAGTACCATTGAAGTCAATCTTATGAAGATGGGAGAGCTGGATGAGGGGGAAACAGACCACATCACAGCAGATGCTCAGGATCAAAAGGTAGAAACTCAGTTTATTGCACCAAGTTAATTAGAATGATCTGTTGTACCAGATGTCTAAAATACTAATTACCAAATTGGGTTAAGAACTTAAAACAAAATTTGTGGCGCAAGTGCTGTGTAAACTTATCTCCCTCATCCAAAAAAACCAAATTCATGAAGATGTACAGAGTAATATCCTAACCTGAGTTTCCTAGGCCCTTTCCTTCTTGAAGAAAAAAATAGCTTATTTTTATCTCAACTGAATATATTTGATCACTTCTGATAAAAACTGTCCAGAGCGATGCCATAAATACAGCTTCTTTTTTCCTTGGACAGCTGGTCTGGTTTCTGCCCTTGAAGTCCTGTTTATGTTGATTTTTATGTGCAATCTGTGCCCACAATACTGAAAAGCTGGAAGAATGACAGACAGGCAAAGCAAAGAAGAGGTAAATTCCCTTGCAAAGGGGCAGGTTCATCTGCATTAAATGGGAGCACACAATTTTTGCAGCCCGAATACAACAGTTCACTGCTTAACACTGTGGTGTATCCTGTTCTTCCTGAATAAAAGGAAATATTGCTACAGGGAATGCAGGATTTTTTTGTTTGGAAGTTACATATAAAACTATTTTTTGAGCAGAGGACATTATTTTCAGTATCTTTTCTGCATAGCAAAATCAGTCTGAGGGTAAATTTCACACTTTTTTTTCACTGCTTATCTCAGAGAACTTCAATGCCTTAGATGAGTGTGACCAGTTCCAAAAAAGCAACAAATGCTGTGAAATCTTCCTGACTTTGACCCGTAAAACTTGCACAATATAGGCAACATGAGCTGTTTTTTTCAGCCTTCTCTTTTATTTGGCTTTTCTTCCACTGCAGAATGTGGAATGAGACTCCTTGCAGTTATTGGAGATGTAGTTACTGAGCTCTGTTGGGCCTGGGGGACACAGAAGGCTTTAATAGCAGCTTTCTAGGGGTTTCTAATACTTGTAAAGAGAGACCAGACTCATGACCAATGTATGGTCTTTAAAGGAGTCCTTGGTTTGTACAAATCAGTGGCAACACAGTCTTGGATTATATGTTGATAGTGAGGATGCAATTGTGAGAATGGTGAGTCATTGAATTAATAAAAAATAAATAAGTTTTGAACTGGTGAATCACAAAATCTGAGCACATTTTAAGGACTTTTTTGTGCTTCCTGCTTTTCCCTTGTTTAAAAATTAATGAAGGGTTTTCTTGCACTGTGCATGTGAAAACTGCTTTGTCTAAAGAAACCTCTTCGAAAGTATGGAACTTGTCAAAAATGGTTTTAAACTAAAGTGCCTTATTTTTATAGTAAAACGTATTAAGCTAAACTATTACTATCTCTCAACATTTCTGCCATAATACTGGTAGGAAACATTTCTGTTTTGTTATGGAACGGCTGATCATATTTTTTTCATTTTCTTGGCTATAATTCTGATTGTGTTTCAGTATCTTGGAACAGAAATATAAAGAAAAATGTAAATTCTAAGTAAGACTTTGGAAGTTTGTATTATTATCACTCATGGTTTTCAGCCTACCTTTTATAAACTGCCATGGATTTATCTCAGACCCCCTGAATGTGTCACATCTGTATTGTATTTTTTTTCAGTGTGCATTGGTTCGTGAGTGTACAGCCACTGAGGGCATAAGTGGGAAGGACAACCTGCCTTCCTTAAATGCAGGTAAGAATTCCAATATCTGTAAGAGACAGCTCTTGCAACTCCACCTCTGGTGCTGTAGAAATCACACAGATTCGTGGCAGAGCTCATCAATGTCTCTTCAAATGCTGCACAGATGTTCAAGTTCAATATTTTAGTGTTTTATACATGTTTGGCATTATCATTTCACGGAGAAGTTTGAATAAGTGTGTGTCAATTGCGCTTTCTGAAGCAGTGCTGAAATCTCCATCTCCTGCATCTTTACTGTTCAGTGATTTTCAGTGACTAAAAATCACTGTCAGTGACTTCCATGGGCATGGAATTACCATCATTAGTTTCTGTTGTGTCATTGCACGGCATTCTGTAAAATAATTCTGCATTATTTGTAAGTGAATACCCAGGACAATCAATCTCTCTCATTCATAACTGGTGAAGTGGCAGTTTCAGATTGATCTGGAAACTGTCTGTCCTAGAATGAAGGGAGCTGTTGGCAAGGCATTCTCAATTCTAGGCCAGCTTGGGCTTGAGTGCATGGTGTTAAACTAGATCTGTTTTTCTTTCATTATCTGAGGAGTATTACATGCTGATGTGCTGTGCCATAAAACCTTTATTAGCCCGAGTTTATGAATCTCCATTACTCGGCAATAACAATGTCACAAATAAGTTATATGGGTCATCTAAAACCACAGCACTGTCAAGAATTCTGTGTTTGCTACATACCGTTGAGGAGGAATGTTACCAAACTT
The DNA here is from genome assembly GCF_028551555.1 of Melozone crissalis. NCBI lineage: Eukaryota > Metazoa > Chordata > Aves > Passeriformes > Passerellidae > Melozone > Melozone crissalis. The sequence goes on along the minus strand of NW_026535998.1, from coordinate 791,783 downwards.
TTACAACTTTTTAAAATCTTTCTTGAAACTTTTTAATCTGATTTCTCTGATAGGGCAGACTTTCTGAATCTGCTTTGCAGTCTGAAGGAAGCCCTAAAAACTGCCAAAAATTAAGTTCTTCCATATGTGTGTGAATATTGCATTTTTTTTCTGTGAGTTGTTGAGATTAGATCAGAATCAGAAAAAATATGTTCTAGAGAAATACCATTTATTTTCATCAATTCAAAGTGAGAAAGATGTTAATTGAGAATTTCTGAATGTGCCGGAGCTACATCCGGCTCCAGAAATTCCTGAACTGGAAATAGCTGGAGGCATGGAGGGTATCCTGTGTCTCCAGGTGTGTATTTATGGCTTTTCTTGGGCACAAGATACAGAGGCCAGGTGAAGGATTTCATCTAGCCCAGTGCAGTTCTTTGGTTGTGATTCTGTATGTCATCCAGATTAGTGAGACTTGAAGAAATGACATTTCTGCCAGAGAATGATGCTGATTCACAACAGATTGTTTTCTGTTTGTTGCCTCCCTTGTATAGGTCTGATTGGGGTTTTTTGTTGACTTCTTTTGTATAGGAAAATGCTGTAGGTTGTGAATATGTTTTGTTGGAACTTCCAAGGTAGATGTCAGTTTTAGGAATATTGAAGTCTCAATCAATTTGTCAAGAATATTTCCATGTGATTCTACAGTGTATCTAGGCAGCGTTTTCACATTTGTTATTGTCATATACAAACACAATATAAAACCAAAGCCCACCCAACACTACTCAGGTTTATAAAGTTATAAAGTCAAACACACCTTGAAGAGCTTTTTTTTTTTTTTTTTTGTCATTTTTTGGGTTGTCAGGCTTTTTTTAAAGAATTGAGGGGAAAGAGGTGCATATGCAAGAAATGACAGCATGCAGGCTATTGGGAAGAGTTTGCACTCACAGGAAGTTTTTCTCAGATAAATAATTAGTCTTCAGTCTGTTTCCTGTATTTGTGACTTTCTCTTCTCGTGCAGCATCACCTCCACTTTCCTGCTGACATGCTGTGCTCATACAGAACTGCCCCCAGAACAGTATGTTTTCCATATACATTCATATTTAGTTCACGTGTATGCTGCTGTAAAGCTTTCTGGTATTTTCTTGTTGTTTATCAGGCCTTCAAAATGATGAAACTGAAAAAAAAAGCTGCCTCTGTGAATCCTTAAGCTTGTAGGCATAGAAGCATGCTGGCATTCTTGTGAAATTTAAATCCTAGGATAGGGAACTCTCAGCCCTCCAGTGAGTTATGAGATGCTTGTTGAGCGAGTGGGAATAAGCAGTGTGTTTCAGAGCCTTATCACTATTGCTTCTATACCTCCAGAGACTGAATTTACGTCTCAAAATTCAGTTACTTATTTATAATGCTGGAGAGTTTGCCAGTTGTTTACATGTAAACAAATTGCATTCTAAATTAAAAAAGAAAGATAAGAAAAGTAATTGAAATTTAGCAAAATTAGGAAAGCTTTAATTATTATTCCTGAGGTAATACACATCATATTCCTATGCTACAAAGAAAGATATAAATAGGAACACTGTTAGCAAATTAATATATGGCAAAGATATGCTTTGATCTGTGTTCAATAGGGAATGAAAATAAAACCAGAGTATTCAATCTTTTATTATTTTTATTGTACTTTCAGGGGAAGCAATGTGAAGGATATTGCATGGAATAAAAAGCACAGAGGTTCTTCATATTAAAAATGACAATGTCCAAAAATATTCATGGGTAAATATATGGCATTGGCTTTCAGGCTTGATGCTGTGGAGAAAAGCTTTTAAAACAGAGTTTTCTCTTTTTTAACCACTGCAGTTCATGTGGATTTTGGGTTTTCTTCAATGCCTCTCATGATCACTGTCTGAGTACAGCAAGGATTATCTTTATGAAACTTCCACTCATTTTAATCACTACTTTTTATGAAAACCAATTCTAGTCTCACCCTTCTTATTGTACATGCCCTCTAGAATTTGGTTCTAGACAACTTGTTACAGGTAGAAATTAATTATTGTTGCAGTTGGAGGGGAAGATACTTCTGAGATTTTTATGGAGTTGCATGCCTTCAGTAGTTCTGTTTATAAGGAAAAAACATCAAGTACTTATGCAGCTTTTATTGGCCTTAAATCTTAAGCTTTAGCAATACTGCATATTGGGATTATTTGGGAAAAATGCCCAGGCTTTTTTTGACTTTGTAAATGAAATTTTCTTCTTAAACCCATGGATTTGACCATTTAAAAAACTTACAACACACTTGAGATTATCCCCATCTGAAAATTCAGACCTGAATCAAAGACCTGAAGATGAAGCCAGTACCGGGAGAGGAGTTTAATAATTCTAGCCACAATAAAAGTCACAACTTTGAATCCATATTTTTAGTGTTCTTTGTCCCTTGGTGCAGTTGTGATGGGTTTTCTGGGCTTTGTTTTACTTTGTGATGGTGGCAACATTGGGGAGATGGGAGGAAAGAGATTTTTCAGATACATATTTGCATTAGGTTCTCACAGATTAATGTGCATTTTTCAGTGTAGTCGATTCTGAGTGTGAATTTAAGGGCTGCTCTTGGAAAAAATCCCTTGATAAACTCCTTAGGAAGTAGATATAAAAAGGTAAAATAAAGAATCTTTTGTGTCAGGGGCATCATCATTTAAAATGTCCAGGTAATATGCTGATCGGGGGGCACAATAGAAAAAACAGTACCAACTCAAAATTATCATCTGTTTTGGCAGTTTTCTGTTTAAGGCCAGACTTGAATTAGCCCTTGAATTAGCCCTTAGTTTCCTGAGGTTTGAACATTGAGATATTTTGGGTATTGATAGTAAAGGAAAATTGCTCTTTTTAATATGTCAGAGAAATTAAGCATCTCTTTCGCTTATTTCACAATACTGAGTGAAAATTTAGTTTTTGAAAGTAAAATCACTAAGAACTAAAGGCAAAATTACTCTAAAAAGGTTCATAAAATGACAATAAAATGGCAAGAAGTGCTTATAATGTACTGTAATTAAGAAATAGTTGGCTTCTGATTGTAAAGGTGTAAATTATAACATCTGTATTGTCTCACCCTTCCCAAGAGATTGAAAATAGAATAAAAGTTTTTTAAGACTCGGTTGCTCCATCTCTGGATCAGAAAAGGGCATAATCCAACAACAGTTTTTCATCCAAGATTGCTGATGAAAGACATCTCAGTGGAGTGATGGGAATATAGAGCAGTGCGACCACTTAAACATTGCTCCTTTCTTCGGGTTGCAAGCAGTGGGTTTATTATCAGTGTATTTAAATCTCTGGTCTTCTTTTAGGCCTTTCCTAAAGGATATTTGTTAAAAATCCTGATTGCTTAGATAGACAAGGCAGTTTGGGTACCTTTTATTTTTAATTCTCTATAAATCAGACTACATAAACATTAATGGTGTCTGTGAAATGTCTGTTAGTAGCTGTCACTGTTAGTAGCTGTCACTCATTCCAAGTCAAGATATTGTGGATGTGTGTGTTAAATGGCAATCATTTGTCTCCAAGTAAACTTACCAAACTAGTGAAACAGAACTTTTTCTTCCTCAGCTTTTCCCCTTTTTGATCTTTCTGGAAAATAAGAGCGGGGTAAAAAAAGAAAATAAAAAGATGGAAAGGAGAGAGTAGATTGTATGGCATAGTTTTAAGATCTGAATGGAAATGTAGCCAACACGTGAAAACTGTAAAATAAAAAATGTGATGGGTTTTAAGCATAATCTTCCAAAATACAAAGAAATGTGATTTTCTTATGTCACATTGCAATAGTGATCTGAAAACTGTGTGTGTAACATATCGACAGGGCTGTTATATTTATTTCTATGTAGTGGCAGTGTCTTGACCCCATCAAAGTTCCAGGTAACTCTAATATGTTCAAGTTTCCTTTAATGCAGAAGCACACCTCCAATTTGCATTAATGATTTGTGTGTGCATGTCCAGGGGAAGATGCAGCTGAACCCTGAGTCCTGTGCAATTTATTGGAATTGTGAGTGGTGCTGGCAAGCTGTGGTGGTGGCTGTACTGAGTTCATTGTTCATTTGTGCTCTCTGGTTTTCCTAACTTCAGCTGAAATGCAAGAAAAGAGAGTCTGATTGACATTCTCACTACTTTGAAGACCTAAATTCAAAAGTTAGCTACTCTGCTGGTAAAATGCGATTTATTGATGTACTAGTAATACTTTGCCCTCCACATGCTGGTATAAAAATGAAATAGATATTAAATGTTTTTAGTGGAATTTTAATGATACTAAAATTAATTTTGTAAGCTAGGGGGAAATAATATAATAATTATGCAGGTTATTGTCATAAATGTTTGGACTCATATAAGCACATGAAAGCAATGATATTATTTTTGCTCTTTGCAGTGTTGAGAAACCCTGTTTGTAAGTTGTATAGATTCCCTACTTCTGACAACAAGTGGATGCGGATCCGGGAGCAGATGGCTGAGACCACCCTCTCCTTCCACGTTCCTAAAGAACTAATAAATCTGCACATAAAGGAGGACATGAGAAGGTAAGGAAGAGGCAGCAATATAAATTATATTTTTCTGACTTTGAATCATGCAGACGAGGAGCTAAAATATATTTATTTGTAGTATGAAATGGGCACTTTTATAGCTGCTAAGAATTTACAGCTGTAACTGAACAGAATTGATTGCTCAATAGGACTCCAGTGACCTCATAAGTTCTGAGCAATGAACTGTGCTAAAGTGCAGTCATGGCTTTAAACCTGTTAGCACCACCGTTTGATTAACAATTTAAATATTCTGGAACATTAGCATTTTATAAAGGATCAGAAAATGACAGGGGGCTGAGCAACATTGTGCTGTGTTTGGCTATGTGTCTGGGTAGAGTTAATAACATAGACAAACATTATGCCATGAAAAATGACAAGTTTATAGTGAATAAAGGAGCAATGAGGATAAAATGGACATTCCTTTAGCTAATCTAAATTAGTTGGCATAAGAAAAGGATTCCAAAGTAATGTTTGTTTGAAACCCTAACGTTTGGCCTCATAACCCAGAGAGATATCTGAGAATCATAACAATGTGTATGGCCTGGAGAAAAAGGAGAATGGAGAACACAGGTGTCCCAAAAGCCTTTGAATGTCCAATTTGCCATTGCAGTGATTAAAATGGAGCCTGTCCTTGAACCCTTGTAAGCTGTGCTGATAAAATTTGGGGAAACATCTTTTTAAGTAACCCAGGGCTACCCTGAAGACAGTGCCTCCTTCTTCTTCCAGCGATAATGGATGATGTAGAAGATATTGCCTCCTTCCTCATGCAAGTTACTTAACACATAGATGGGCAGCTGGTCTCATGTGTAAGAGTGATGCTGGGACCCAGTGCTGCATTCCAAAGCCATCCTGTGCGCTTTGAGGCAATTCCTTCCTGTTGTGTCACATCCCAAAACAACCTGTTGTGGCTCTTTGTTCTGCAGTATCAAGCTTCTTTTCCTTTTTTTATTTACCCCATCTGTTGCTTCCCTGTGATGTTTATATGCCAATAGAACAGCATGTGGGAGGCTGGAATCTTGATTTTAATAAAGTCACTGGACTGATACATCCTTATGCATGGTGATGATGGGTTATAAAATTCCTATGAATTGTTATAATAGTTTATTTTATTCATTTAGTACTGTGTTTAGGCATTTATGGCCTCATCTTGTTTGAGAATACTTATGGGCAAGGTTTTTGCAGTAAGCAATAAAAATAGATTATACTGAGTCTCACAGTTCATGCACTTCCCATATTTTCATTTGCCTCATGGGTAAGTGCCTTTTAAATGTTAGAGGATTACTTGAACCACTTTTACTACTTCTGCATTATTCTCTCCAAAGGCATAATACAAGTAATAGCCCTTGTTGTTGTATCATATTATAGAATTCACCTCCCTGGACAAACTCCTAGTAAGAATTCACCATGGTGGGGTTTTCTCTTCACCAAAATAAAGATTTGAAAAAGAAACAGAAGTAACAGTGGCACAAAGATTGAGATAAGTGCCTCTGATTTTCCTGACTGCCGGTGTGGTTGAGCTGTTCAAGCCTAGTTGAAAGTGTGGGTGTGAAAGAAAGAGACCAAGTGATTGATGCAGTCTGGAGGAGGAGATAAGACTAACCAAAATGAGCAACACTATGTAGAATACCAGCAGATGGTGGGAACAGGAGCATCTGTGTCATCTACCATCATATAAGAGTGTGGGTTGGAGCTTCTGCTTTGTCTGGCCTTTCTTTTTCAAGAAAAGCAATTGTGGAGATGTGTGTTCTTGTGGAGTCCTTACACTTGTAGTCTAGTAGAACGTGTGAGGAGGATGCTGCTATATTCGGTGTGGGCTCAAGTATTCTTCTCTGTGTCTTTTCCCCTCTGTTAGTATAAAAGGATAAATATTTCTGTCTCAGAAGCCACTTATCATACTCAGCCTGTTTCATTTTTTTTATTGTGGCTTCAATATAGTCAGGCCTGAAGCAATTACCTATAAAAATGTGCCAGTAAGTGTTAATGCTATTCAGTATTCATTAAAAATTGTAGTTTAAATTCCCTTTTCTCGCCATCTTGAGATTGATTGTCTCTTGATAAAACTTCAGTGTTCATTGTTAACCAAACCCTTTCATTTATTGACATGATGCTTTGAAATTTGTAACTTCTAACATTATTTGACTTTATTTTAACTTTAAGGGAAAGAATTTAAAGCAGGAATGGAAGCAAAATGATCTTAAAGTAGGAAGGGAGAAACAAGTTAAATTTAGCTTATAATTGTCTACACTTTTGTATAATAAAAAGTGTAGTGGATAGAAATTTAAAAGGAACTTAAAGTTTTCATCTCTTAGGAACCATATAAAATCGTATCATGGCTTTGCAAACCCCAGTCTATTCTCCTCACATGCATAGGAAAAGAGGCTTTAAAATAATTTTAAATGTATTTGTTGCCATTTTTGGGGTGGGTAGTTTGCTCATGGGGTTCTGGTGGGGTTTCTTTTGTCTCTTTTTTCTGCTTTGTTTTCTCTTTTTCTGTTTCTAAACAACTGTTCAGGGCATGCAAAGGTAAGCACAACTCACATTGAAGTTTTTAGTTGCCTGTCGGGTCAGGCTCACCAAAACTTGAAATAATTTTGGGAAATTCTGTAAGGAGACAAAAATTGCAACTGTTTTCAAGAGAGTCTAAAATGAGATTATTAGTAGAGAAAGAAAAACATGCCTTTTTTTTTTTCTTTTTTTTCTTTTTTTTTTCTTATTGACTCCTCCGTAATAATTATTTGCCTGGTTTGGAAACAACAGAGTGAAAAAGCTATGAGTATTTTATTTCTGGAGGGAATGTTATATTGTTTGTCTGGAGTTTATTGCCTGTATATCACAGAAGCATATCTTGCAGCAAAGAAAAATGAGAGTAATTTTATCTGATTCTGTTCTTTAAAAAAAAAAAAAAAAATTGAAGTGGTTATCCATACATTTTAAAGTGAACTTTGTTAGGAAGAAAAATTCCTGTGCTCCTTTCCTTAGAAGCTTCTAAACTTCCATTATGTATGAATGATTGAGTCATATCCCAAAGCTATAGTTTATATTTACTCCAAAGCTCCTGTTTGATAAATATTCAGAATTTTTAAGCTGTTACAATATTACAGAAGTTTTGCAAATATAATCTGCAGAAATGTCCCCTCTTGTTTTGAATCCTGCTAAGCTCTTTGCTTCTGATGTGTTGTAGTGTGTTTTTAAGTTTCTTGTTTTGTTCCCCCATTTTAGGTATTATTCTCCCCCTGTTCTTTGTAAGATGGTTCTTCCCCCTCCAGTTTTCCCGCCACAGAGTCTTTGGCAGTTATGTTACCACGGTTACCCCTGCTCCCCTTATTTGTCAATCTCCCAAGTTACATAACTGCTCCTCCCTTATCCCACCATATAAGTAAAGTTTTCCTCCTCCCTGGGCCCAGTCAATCACCCCCCACTCCTCCCTGCTTTCGAGAACATTCTTCTCTCTGGGGGTCATAGTTGGCTGGCGTCCCAGGGCCCCTCCTTTGTTCTATGTTTATTGGATAAGTTCTTGTGTCAGTTTTCTTATGTACCTCCCCACATGTTCCCCTATTGGTTAGCTGGGCTTCCCCTCCCATCTCCACCCCTTCCCTGTAAAACTCTGTCTCCCCCCGTGTTCGGGGCCATTTTTGCTGTGGGTTTTTCCACCTGTTGGTTTGCCCTGTGCTGCCTGTGGGCTCTTCAATAAACCGACGTTTTACCCCCAGCAAGTGGTCGCCTCCTCTCTCGTCTCGTCCAGCGCGAACCCAAGTCCGCAATCCAGCCCAGCCCGAGGCCAGGATGCCAAGGGGGGCTGGCCTCAGATGCGCAGGGGCGTCGGCCGCTTTACCCCTTCAGCTAGCCGGACTTAGGGCCGTGTACGCCCTCGCGCAGTTTGCCGTCCAATGTGGGGGCTGACGAAGTGGACTTTTGACCACGGACTGGACCCTGCGGAGTTGGGATTTACTTACCCTCTGGACGCCAGACTACCCCGGGTAGTAGCAGGCTTCGTTTTAGAAGCAGCGCTCCCCGGCGGGAGTCGGGACTCCTCGCACCCTCAGAGGACGACTCCCCGAGACAAGTGACCTTCGCCTGGTTTTTTCTTTGTCGCCGCAGCAGGATTGGTGAGTTCGGGCCCCGTCCTGGGGACTCTCCGGCTTCCCCTCTGCCTTTTTAACTTTCCCTAGGGGTATATGCCCTGCGTTGGGGACCTACCCCCCCGCCTTCTCTCCTTGAGGTTTTTCCTCGCCCCCGCGCCGTTTTTGTTTTCTCTTCCCTTTGGGTGCCGGATTTCCCCAGACGTGGGGCCGCACCCATCACCCAATCTCTTTTTCCCTCCGGCTGTTTACCCAGACTTTGGGGCAGTGGAGGGGGCAGGGGCCGGCGGCAGGCGGCTCATTGTTTAAGTTCTCGTTGTTTCCCGGGCGTGCGGTTGCGTCATCAGAGGATTTTCCCCCTTTCTAGCGGTAGCAGTTTCTGCTCTAGAAAGGTGCAATGGGTGCCGGCTTGGGAAAATCCCAGAAGGAGGTTTATTATGTTGTGAAGGGTTTGTTGCTTGGGGGTGGTCAGAAAGCCCGCAAGCAGGAGTTAAAATGTTTAGTTAAGTGGGTATTTTCTAGGTTTCCCGAGGTCTCCCCGGAACGCGTAAAAAAGAGCCGCGGTTTTGGGCAGCCGTTGTGGCAAAATTAGAAGAGGCCATAAATTCCGGGGAGACAAAACTAGCCACCGTGGCGTATTGCGCGCGCAGAGTTCATGCGACACTCGGCGCGCCTGTGGAGCCTAAGAAATGTCCCGCGGTTTCTGGTTTGTCCCCTCGTTCTCCTCGTTCAGTTGCCCTTGTCCCCCAAACCTTTCCCTCGTCCCGTAGGCATGAGCCCTCGAGGGGGATTTTGAGGGCCGACCAGAGGCAGGGGGTCCATCCTGCCCCTGCTCCCCCTCGACCGGCTCGGCCTCCCCCTTCGAGGAGCCCTGGCCAGGCTCCTTCTCTTCCCTTACCCTCTAACCCGGTCCTCAAGTCCCCGGTTCCAAACCCCAAAGTTGTTCGGTTTTGCGACGACCCTCAAAAGGGGTCCCTTGGTGCCCGAGATGGCGGCGGCCACGCGGCCGCTCCCGCCAGGGCTCTTTCTTCTCCTCCTAACCCTTTCCTCCCTAATGCTAACCCTTTCCTTCCCCTGGACCGAACCTCTTTTTCGGTTGTCCCTCCCCCATCTCTTTCCTCTGCTCCTTCCATTTCTCCGCCCTCCGATCCTCCGTCGGCTCCTCCCCAGGTTCCTCCCCCAGTTCAGCCCCCTGTTTACTCCTCCCCTGCTCCACCTTCATACTCTGCTCCGCCTCCGAACTCCACCCAGGGGGCGGAGAGGGGCGGTGTGCCGCGCCCACTCCCTCGCCCTGCCCCATTGCCAGACTCCGCCTCAACCTCCTCCAACTCCGGTTCCCACGCTCCCCCTTCCGGTTCTCACGCCTTGTGTTCGGGGTGGGGGGGGATGGATGACTGGAAGCCGGGGCAGGCGCCTTTATTGGAAGACGCTCCGGTTACGTACCACCTCAGCGGGGAGGGGAGCTCTCAGGCCCAGTGGGTGCCTTTAGCACAGGCCCGGATTAAGAAACTGTGCAAGGCGCAGAAGGACTACTCCCGCGGGTCTGAATACTTCCGGGGTATGCTCCGGAATGCCCTTGCACAGGGAGATCTGGTGCCGGCGGACCTGAGGGCCCTTTTCTCTAGTTTAACAAGACCCATGGAGTTTAGGGTCTGGGTGGGGGAATGGAGGAGGGAGATAGTGGAGGTTCTCCCGATTCTTTGGGGGAATCCTTCAGTGTCTCATGACGCGGCCGGTTTGGCAATTTCCCAAGAATATCTTTTAGGCGAGGGACAGTGGGCAGAGGGGATAGCTCAAGCAAAGGCCTTGTTCTCGTCTCAGCTTGTAGAGACCGCTAAGGCAGCAGAGCGGGCCTTTTATAAGCTAGAGGTGGTGACCTCCCAATGGGAGGACGATGAAGTCCGGCAGGGGCCGCAAGAGCCTTACATGGTTTTTATCGAGCGCCTCTACAGATACGTGGAGGCGCAGGCGACCGGGGACGACGACAGGGAGAAGATGCTCTGGAGGATGGCGTATAGCAACGCCAACCTAGAGTGTCGGAAGGCCATCAGGAGGCTCCCTCGAAGTCCCCGGCCCACGGTGGAGGCCATGATAGAGGCCGTGGTAGGCCAGGTATCCTTACCATCGCGGCCTAAAAGAGCCTCAGTGGCTTTTGCGGAGGACCCCGAACCGGACTTCTTTGATATAGAAGCTGCCCCCGTTGCCGGGCCCCCAACACCCGGGTCCGGCAGAAGATCAACAGCCACCCACCCCTGCCACCTCTGTGGCAAGACAGGGCATTGGATGCCTCAATGCCAGATGCGATTAGATTATTTGGAGTATAGAAGGAAGCGGGAAAAGGAGGAGAGTAAGGGCACAAAAAACTAGGCCTGGAGTGCAGCCCCTCCCTGCGCGAAGACAAAAATGCGGCAGGCCACTTAACAACAAGCGGGGAGGGAGGAGACGACAGAGAGCTGCCGTACACACTGCCGGATTTGTCTTACTTAGTACCAGACTTGACACATACCTGTGGTATTCAGCCTACACCTGCGCTTGACACCATGTCCTCTGTCCCTACAGGCTGCAGCTAACTAGGGACTTCTATCTCCCTAGTAGTGACATCCAGCTGGTGTCTGTCGACCTGCAACACCCGGGTCGCTGGAGGAAACTTGGACGTTGCAGGTGGACAGTCGTCGGGGACACAAAGCACACACCGCGAGACATTCACATCGTCCCTGGTCTAGTAACTACCGACCGGGACCGTTTCGCGGTAGGGCTGTACTGTGTCCGACCCCCACTCTTCCTCCCTAAGGGACAGATCATTGCCCAGGCTATTCCGGTTCCAGATAAAGATAATTGGAAGAACTCCGTGGAGAGGACATCGCCTCCGACAGTAGCCTGGGCACAGCTGGTGGGGAGGGAGAAGCCCCGCCTGACTTGTCAACTCTCGTTGGGAGGGGACAGAAAGATCGTGAGGGGTCTTTTGGACACAGGTGCGGATGTGACGATCATTCCCTCTCGGGAGTGGCCGTCACATTGGGACTTGCAAAGCGCTGCGGGCACAATCTCAGGTGTTGGGGGCCTTCAATTGGCCAATCAATCTAAGAGCATTGTGCAAATTAAGGGGCCCGACGGGCAATTGGCCTCTATACGCCCGTTCGTTTTAGATTACACCGAGCCTCTCTGGGGAAGGGACCTACTAGCCCAGTGGGGAGCCAGAATTGACCTCCCAAAGGCTCCCCAGGTTTTTCGGGCAGTGGCCACTGAGGAGCGCCAGACCTGGAAGCTGAATTGGCTGTCAGATAAACCAGTACAGGTCTTGCAGTGGCCACTCAACAAGCAAAAATTAAAAGCGCTCAATGAACTCGTTCAGGAGCAGTTACTGAAAGGCCACCTGGTGGAGACCATGTCACCTTGGAACTCCCCAGTGTTTGTCATTAAGAAGCCTAATAAGGACAAGTGGCGGCTCCTGACCGACCTCCGCCAAATTAACGAACAAATAGTGGACATGGGTCCTCTTCAGCCAGGGATGCCTTCCCCAGCAATGCTCCCCCAAAACTGGAATTTGGCAGTTGTAGATATAAAAGATGGTTTTTTCCAGATTCCCCTGCACCCAGATGATGCCCCGCGCTTTGCGTTCACGGTTCCATCCATCAACCGTGAGTCCCCAGCCAAGCGCTATCATTGGCGAATGCTTCCGCAAGGCCTAAAGAACAGCCCTGTGATCTGCCAATGGTATGTCGCTTTGCTGCTGTCACCCATACGTACAGCCCTCGGGGATGCCGTCATCATTCACCATTACATGGACGACATCCTCGTGTGTGCACCCGACCACAGTCTGCTTGCCCATGCGCTTGACCTGACAACCAATGCGTTGGTTGCTGCAGGGTTCGAGCTCCAGCAGGACAAAATTCAGCGGATGCCACCTTGGAAATACCTGGGCCTCGAAATCACAAAGCGGACCATTGTTCCGCAGGAATTGGCTATTAGGACAAAAGTCCAGACCCTAGCGGATGTCTATCAGCTGTGTGGGTCTTTAAATTGGGTGAGACCCTGGCTAGGCATTTCAACTGAAGACCTAGCCCCCCTTTTCAATTTGTTGAAAGGGGGAGAGGGGCTGAGTTCCCCTAGGGCTCTCACCCCAGAGGCAGGGGTGGCTTTGGAGAAGATACAGAAAGTTATTTTGGCCAGGCAGGCCCACCGTTACCATCCGGGCCTGCCCTTCAAATTTATTATACTGAGAAAATTGCCACATCTCCATGGCATGATACACCAGTGGGACACCAGTGTAAAGGACCAGGGGCTGGGTGACCCCCTCTTAATTATAGAGTGGGTGTTTCTCAGCCACCATCGGTCCAAAAGAATGACACGGCCACAGGAGTTGGTAGCCGAACTGATCCTCAAAGCAAGATCGAGGATCAGGGAGCTGGCGGGGTGTGATTTCGCATGCATACATATCCCAATTAAATTAGAATCAGGACAACTCAAATTAAAGACCTTTGAAGAACTGCTGCAAACTAATGAATATCTTCAGTTTGCATTCGACAGCTACACCGGGCGCATCGCAGTAGATCGGCCGGCCCACAAATTATTCAATTCGGAGTTTAAATTATCGCTGAAAAAGGTTCAGAGCAGGAAGCTGCTGGATGCCTTGACAGTTTTCACAGACGCGTCTGGAGCATCCCACAAGTCAGTAATGACTTGGAAAGATCCTCAGACTCAGCAGTGGGAGACTGATGTTGTTGTTGTGGAGGGCTCTCCACAAGTTGCTGAGTTGGACGCAGTCGTCAGGGCATTCCAGAGGTTCCCTGGGCCTTCTAATTTGGTTACAGATTCTGCATATGTCGCAGGTGTAGTGTCTCAAGCTGAGTCTGCGGTTCTTCAAGAGGTCACCAGCAAAAGATTATTTGAGTTGCTTAACAGGCTCGTTGAGCTAGTCTCCCACCGCGAGCACCCTTTTTATGTTATGCATGTGAGATCACATACTGATCTGCCCGGGTTTATTGCGGAAGGCAACCGTTGTGCCGACTCTCTGGCTGCGGCTGCTGTTACGCAGGCCCCTCTCCCAGACGTGTTCGGCCAGGCTAAGATCAGTCACCAACTTTTCCATCAGAATGCGCCTGGCCTGGTCCGGCAGTTCAATCTGACACAGGATCAGGCCAAGGCGATAGTGGCCACATGTCCCCAATGCCAACAAGATCAGATGCCTACTGTGGCCTCAGGGGCCAATCCCCGAGGTTTGGCGAGCTGCGAAGTGTGGCAGATGGACGTGACGCATGTCCCATCTTTTGGTCGATTGTGTTACGTCCATGTCTCAGTTGATACCTTCTCTGGGGCTATCTATGCTTCTGCCCACACAGGTGAAAAGGCAGCGGATGTGCAGAAGCATCTGCTTCAGGCATTCGCTGTCTTGGGCATCCCTAGGGCCCTAAAAACAGATAATGGCCCTGCGTATACCTCCAAGGAGCTGCGGAACTTCCTGCAGCAATGGGGAATAGTCCATACGACTGGCATCCCCTATTCCCCAACAGGCCAAGCCATGGTGGAGAGGGCCCACCAGAGCTTTAAGAAGATCTTATCCCGGCAACAACCGGCGATGAAGGTGGAGACCCCCCACGTCCGGCTGTCAAGGGCATTGTACACGCTTAACTTTCTAAATTGCTCTTTTGACAGCCAAAATCCTCCAGTGGTCCGGCACTTTGGCAGTCACCAGCAGCTGCAGCCTAAAGCCAGGCCACCGGTTCTTGTAAAAGATCCGGAGACCTGGCGGACGGAGGGCCCCTTTGACCTGGTGACCTGGGGGAGGGGATATGCCTGCGTGTCCACTCCCTCAGGCCCCAGGTGGATTCCATCTAAGTGGGTCAGGCCCTTCATCCCGAAACAGAGGACTAAGAAGGAGGCAGTACCACAAGTCCGGCAAGCTTGTTGGCGTTGGCGGAGGAAACCACACCATCAATCTTTGTCTTTCTTTCCGGGTCTTCCCCCAGTTACAGAAGAGCCCTCTCCTCCAGCTTCTCCTCCACCCCTTGACCTCCTATGTCATGTTTCCTCCCATTCACCCCCTGCTCCAGCTCTTACCCCCTGTATGTTTTACTTAAACTGGTTGTTTGGAGAAGAACCATTTTTGTGAATTCGTCATACTTTTACTATCTTATCTCATTTCAGTTACATCTCCCCCATGGCCCCCGTTTCAACATCGCTGAATGCTGCTGCCTGCTAATGGCGATCATGACGACCTGCGGACTCCTTTTGCCACCTTCGGAGCCGTGGGTCATCCCCCAGCGGAAAGTCAACGTCTGGCGTGCCTTGGCTCAATCGTTAGGACAGGACAGTATATGCCTAGACACCGGCGCAGCAGAGGACCCGATGTCGCCTTGTGGGGATCCCTTTCTCTCCAGGCGAGTTTCTTCCTGCCTTCTAAAGTGCCTTTAATGCTATCCTAGCCCAGAGCCTCACTATCCTCCCCAGTTTTGATTCCTCCAACGCCTGGAGAGACGGAGTGAGCAGGCTAGATCCTGCACCCTCCGAGCCCACAGAGTTACATCTCCTCGGCTCGACCAATACATCAATTTGCTTTCAGTTTGATTATACAATCACCCCCGTCGAGAGGGGTAGTGAGGTAGTGCTACAGTCCAAGTTAGAATACCAAGCTAAGCAGTGGTGTAAGGCTGTCCTAAAGATCCTCGGCCCCACCACTACCAGACGGACCCCTTACTCCCTTCCCCGAGGCGTGTTTTTAATTGTGGCGACCGGGCGTGGGCAGGCATCCCCTCTGGCCTGGTCGGAAGGGCCGTGCACTTTTGGCCGGCTGACACTGTTTACCCCCAACGTCACTCAAATTATCAATTGGAAGAAGACAAACATCACATCTAAATTGGCTAGACCTAAAAGAGATCTCAAGGATCTCACTGAGGATTGTGATGATGAAATTACTCATTGGTCACACTCAAAATCCGTCGCCTTTACCATCTTGTTGCCTTGGGTATCGGTGGCGAAGGCTCTAGGTGAATTGGGCTGTCTAGAGTGTTGGGTGGCTAAACAAGCAAATTTTACTTCGGCCGCGCTCTACGACCTCCTCACAGACGAGGAAATAACAAGGAAGGCGACACTCCAAAACAGAGCAGCAATAGATTTTCTATTGCTGCTCCATCATCATCACTGTGAGGAGTTTGAGGGCCTCTGCTGCCTGAACCTATCCTCTCGAGCCGAGGACGCCAGACATTCCATCAAGAGGCTGCAAGACCTTGTCCATCAGGTCAAGCAAGAAACCTCTGACTGGCTGGGGGACATTTTCAAGGGTTGGGGCCTCAGCGGGTGGGCCGGTTCCATAATAGAATCTGTTTGCAAGGTTGTTCTGAGTTAATTAGTACTTTTAGTTTTCATTATTTTGATCCGCGGTTTGGTCCAGAGACTAATGGTCAGAGATACCTCAGCATCTGTCAACCATGCCGCAGTCCCGTCGGACAAGCCCATCGAGCTGGAAGACCTCTCCTCGGAGGCCGAAGAAGCTACAGATGAGGAAGGGGCGACCGCACCGTCCTTCGACCACCCAGGGGCGGGCGGATTCCAGCTCGAAGAAAGCGAGGCCTGGCCGGACCAGCCGCGAGATCCTGAATTTTAAGTTTCTGTGGACTTCCCGTTCTTTTTATTTTATTTGTTAAGAAACGGGGAGATGTTGTAGTGTGTTTTTAAGTTTCTTGTTTTGTTCCCCCATTTTAGGTATTATTCTCCCCCTGTTCTTTGTAAGATGGTTCTTCCCCCTCCAGTTTTCCCGCCACAGAGTCTTTGGCAGTTATGTTACCACGGTTACCCCTGCCCCCCTTATTTGTCAATCTCTCAAGTTACATAACTGCTCCTCCCTTATCCCACCATATAAGTAAAGTTTTCCTCCTCCCTGGGCCCAGTCAATCACCCCCCACTCCTCCCTGCTTTCGAGAACATTCTTCTCTCTGGGGGTCATAGTTGGCTGGCGTCCCAGGGCCCCTCCTTTGTTCTATGTTTATTGGATAAGTTCTTGTGTCAGTTTTCTTATGTACCTCCTCACATGTTCCCCTATTGGTTAGCTGGGCTTCCCCTCCCGTCTCCACCCCTTCCCTGTAAAACTCTGTCTCCCCCCGTGTTCGGGGCCATTTTTGCTGTGGGTTTTTCCACCTGTTGGTTTGCCCTGTGCTGCATGTGGGCTCTTCAATAAACCGACGTTTTACCCCCAGCAAGTGGTCGCCTCCTCTCTCGTCTCGTCCAGCGCGAACCCAAGTCCGCAATCCAGCCCAGCCCGAGGCCAGGATGCCAAGGGGGGCTGGCCTCAGATGCGCAGGGGCGTCGGCCGCTTTACCCCTTCAGCTAGCCGGACTTAGGGCCGTGTACGCCCTCACGCACTGATGTTTTGCAAAAGTAGATTTCAGAAGCTCATTTTGCTTAGCGGAGGCCAAAATCACTTAGTCTTCTAGGTTTTGAATTTGTCATGTTTGCTTTACTAGGAAACACATCATTAGATTTTTGAAGCTGTATGTATAAAAAATTGCTACTTGGCCTTCATACAGCATTTTCAGCTTATGTGCTTTTTAATAGCACAATTGTTGTTTGACACAGTTACTGGTTGAAGTGGATTTTTAAAGTTATTCAATGAAATAAGTTAACATTAAAGTATTAAAATATTATTAAAAATTTCAACAATTGTATTAGTGTGAACTGTAAACTTTTTCAAAAATGGAAAATATTATGGTTTTTCCACTCTGTGTACTTTTAGAAAAGGCCTTTCATGTAATAATAATAAAGCTTGGTACTGTGGAGTATTGTTGATGGAGTTTAGATATAGAAAAGACAACTCTTTTTTCATTCATAACTCAGAATTTTATGGAGTCAACAACAGCAGTGATAAACTGTAAAAAGACCACGAGACATAAATCCAATTTAAATGCTCTGTCTTCTATAATTTCATTAGAAAAAGAAATAGATATAAAGTGAGGCTATGAGACTGTTTTCTATGGAAGTGTCTGCCATATAATCCTGTTTTCTAATGGTTTTGATTTTGCTGGAGTTTAAAATGCAAATAAATTCAGAAATCGTAGTCTTTAAAATTTCCACGCTGTGTATGCTCTAGATTGCTATAGCGCTGTACTCTCACTTTAAGCATTGTTGATGTGTCTTTTTTTGCCACATATTGAAGACTGAATTTTTACTTCATTGATTTGTACATGTTTCTGAGGAGAAACAAATACCAACCTTGTCACCAGTAATGGGGACAGGATTTGATATTTCTTGAAGACCTATTAAAATTAATATTCCCATTGCTATTGATGTCAGTGGAGTTAACTCTCAAACTTCAGTTTGAGACCAGCAGCTCCAGGCATGAGCTTAGATGGAGGCAGGGATGTAGTTCTTGGATAGAATACTCTATTCCTATACAGAAGGAGTAGTAAAGTTTTGGAAGCCAGCCAGGTCCAAACATTGTTGCTAAAACTATTAAATCAGACACCATAAATATTAAGGGCCAAAACATTATCGCTGCACATAAACAAAATTGCATACCCTGACAAATTTTACACATTTTGCTGAGAAGGAAGCCCTAAGATTTTAATTGAAAGGGAACCTCATGTTATACTGCTAAAAACTGGCAAAGAAAATGGTCCCTGAGAATGTTTGGTTTATCCTCTCAAATCCCTTTGTGACAGATTGTTCTTATGCTACAGCATTACCAGTTTGTATTGCTGGAGGAAAGTTTAATTGGTTCAGCTTCAGGAGCAATTAAATGGCAGAAAGTAATAATATCGTTAACATAGACTGTCAGCAAGTCCACGTGTTGTGTCTTTGTTTCCATGTTGATATTTTCAAGAACATGTACAAATGCAATGCTTTAATTCCGCTTCCAGTGCAGTCTCTCTGGTTTTGATTGTCACCTACACCAGGAGCAGAGGTCTGCCTATGGAGCTTGTTCTGACTGCACTGCTCACACTAATGCAAAGCTAATAATGATGGGGAAAGCACCACCAGTGTGTTGCTGTTCCATTTAAGAAGTCATTTTAAGGCTTTTTTGACTAATGGTCAGATCTGCTGCTCACATAAGTGAGCTCTGTGTTCCTGCGCTGCAAGCTCACTGGTCCTTTCCTCCCTCTTTCCACCTCTTCTACCCTATTTTTGCTTTTTCTTACATAATTTTTCTGTATGCAAGAACTGTCTTCTGGAAGACTTTTTGGAGACTTCCAAGAATTACAGTGGAACACTCTTCTTGATGCTCCAAGGAAAATAATGAAAACTGGTTGTGTTGCAAACATTTTCTCCTGTTAAATTCCAGATGTTTGAAGACTGACTGAAGATCTTTTATTTTCCTTAAAAGCAGGTCCCACAAAATGGCTTTGGGAGAGATACAGGAGAAACTTCCTCTGCAAGAGGAAAAACCAAACAGAAAGCCCAAAATACTAAGCTTGTTTGTGCAGGAAATTCAGATGATCTCTATTTCACTCAGGTCAGCTCTCAGGAGTGTACAGGAAAACTGATAATTTACTAAAGGATTTCCTTTTGGATTTCCAGTGACCTGTTTGGTTACCACAGCAGTACTTTTTTGACCTGATGAACACTGGACATGACATTTTAGGGAGCAGGTGTTGGGATTTTTTGTGTATATTTTGTTTTGAATCCTGAAGAAATGTGGTGAGAGCTGATGTGTTGATTAAACTGAATTTGTAGAAACACTGCTAGAAATATGTGTTTATGAAATGTTTATGAAAGTATACAAAGAGTAGTGCATCAAAACAACCATACTGAAAGTTTTGCAGGAAAAAGAAACTTTATATTCTTTCCAATGTTGTTTAATATCTCTTGAGATAAAGTTACTTGCTCTGAGCACAACTCTCTGGAGCCTGGAAGCCTTCTTTCCTTCATGAAAGAAGTGGTATTTCATTTTGAAGGTTACTGCATTTATACCAGATGAGTTTTGAGCACAAAAGTTACTGCATTATCTACTGACATAATTTATTGTTTACTTGTAAAAGAGAGATGAAAAGCAGATCTCACAAGCAGTCCGAAAACGGATTTTATTTCAATTAGAAATCTTCCTGATGTTTTGTAGCAAACTTGTTTTAGATTAATTTGGATGAACCTTGATAGATTAATGAGTTAATTAGCGCCTTCCCTTTTTGCTTTTTGGTACAGGAATCAGGAGCTTAAAGACCTGGGAGAGCTTGCTCCTCACTGGGACAACATGCGCAAAAGTGTAATTGCTCACTGTGATCAGTTGCTGAGCATGTACCAGGACACTCTGGCAGAGCTTGGGAAGCATACAGGTGGGAATCTGTGATTTTATCTGGAACCTTTCAGAGCTTACTAGATTGTTAGCTATAAAATACTGGCATATTCAGTGGGAATAAAATACATAAAAATCTTAGAATCAAAGGATGGTTTGGATTGGAAGGGACCTTAAAGATTATCAAGTTCTAGCCCACCTGGACCAGGTTACTCAAACTCCCATCCAGCCTGGCCTTGAATACTTCCAGCAATGGGGCATCCCCAGCTCCTCTGGGCAGCCTGTTCCAGTGTCTCACCTCCCTCCACATTAAAGAATTTCTTCCTTATGTCTAATCCAGATCTCCTCATTTAAGTTTGAATCCCCTTGTCCTGTCATCACATGATCTTGTAGAAAGTCCCGCTCCAGCTTTTATTGTAAGCTCCCTCCAGGTACTGAGGCAGTAAGGTTGCAATTGCATCAGCCTGAAATCTCTTTCCCAAGCTGAACTGTTCCAATCAGCATCTCTGTGGCCTCCTCTGGACTCACTCCAGCAGGTCTGTGTCCCTCCTGCGCTGGGAGCCCAGAGCTGGATGCAGAGATCTTGGTCACAGAAAAGGAGAAATCCGATTTGAGTGCATTAAAAAAAACCAGTCTCTAACTGAAAGTCACCTTTTTGAAAGCAGTCGGTCAGCTGCTTAAATATTTGGTGGGGGAAAAAGCTCTTGTGTTGCACTAAATGTTGTATAATTATTTCCATTTTGTTGGCAGAAGTGACGTTTCTTGTATTTATGATTGTTTGCCATCATCAGAATATCCCAGTTCCAATTTTGGCATCTACTGTCTAGCCCAGTATGGCACTTCCTGATTCTGTTTTAAATAGTATCTATATGTATTTTCAATCTTTGCCTAATTAATCTTGAAAGCGCTCCATAAAGTGTCGTAAACAAGCCAATAAATACAGATAATGAC
The DNA here is from genome assembly GCF_028551555.1 of Melozone crissalis. NCBI lineage: Eukaryota > Metazoa > Chordata > Aves > Passeriformes > Passerellidae > Melozone > Melozone crissalis. The sequence goes on along the minus strand of NW_026535998.1, from coordinate 771,009 downwards.
AGATCCAATGTAATAATTATAACATTCAGGAAGATATTGAGGGGACATTTTGAGATTTTAAAAAACAGACAATATAATCTCTTAAACATAAACCCTGCAAGACCTGTGTTGTGCAAAGTGGCTTTCTAAAGGGTTTATAATGTTAAAGGACCCATCTTAATTGGGTCTTGAGAGAAATAATGTGGTCCTGGGAAACTGAGGTCATCCGGGAGGAGCAAATCAGCACATGTAAAAGAGAAAGGGACATTAATCAGAAAACAAAACAGTCTAATACAAGATTGTATACAAGATCAGAAAAGCGAGCCAGACATAGATTTGATTTAATACTGTAGTTGAACAAATAGTTACGTTGGGAGCACGTTGAAATTCAAGTACTTATGAAGTAGAAATTGCTAAGATTAGGGATGTGAGTACAATTTTAATTCAGACTTTTCAGGTCAACATATTTCAAGGCATGCCAAAAACCATTTTGCTGTTCAGTGTAGCCAGTGCAGGTGTCTTTCTTCATCCTAAAACATCGCCTGAGTTTGTGTTGAATTGTTCAGAAGGGCAGATGGCACCTGCAAATAAAATTTCTCCAAAATATGCTCATGCTTCCCCAGCACAATAATCTCACGTTGGGCTTTTTGAGTGATACCCACTTGAACTACACCAAACTATTTGGGAATTTAGTGGAGAAGGCTGTTAGGAGACCACCTAATTTCTTTTTGAAGTTGAGAGATTGCTGTGGAAGTATGAGGAAGCCACATTAGTGTTAGACAGCAATTTTGGTTTACCAGCATATTTATTGAAAATGGATGTTTAAGAAAGTTAAAACTATTTCAGATTTGAGTTGTTTTGGCAAACACTTTTATCCTCAGTTATGGGAGAATTTGAGAGAATGTAAAGCATTTTATTGTAAGGAAATATACCAGGAAGATATAAGTGTTAGGAAACAAAAAGCCCAGTAATTTCAGGTAACTCTAAAGCACAGATTTGGTGATATTGGGAGGGAGTGGAACTTTGAAAATTATTTGTTTGTTTCAATCTGCATCATGGGATTTCCTGTCTAATCTAAAATTTTGACTCCTGGCTGTGCTCTTCATCTGTATTAAATTATAATTTAAAGTTCCTAACTTAGGGAGCAGCCTGAGCATGCTTGGCTGGTCTGGAGCATCGTTGGTGCCCTCTGGCAGAGTGGTTTATATTGGGAGGCTCAGTGCTCAGTCCTGTGGCAGTTTCAACAGATAAACACTAGCAAGTCTTGATTGGGCAAGCAAAAAACAATTTAAAATATTTTCTTTATCTTTTTATGTGTTTGCTTCAAAAAAAGGCTGAACCTTGGCAAAACTTATTTAAAAATTCCATCTGAGTGAGAGGAATTTTAGTTCTAGTAATTAATAGTTGGCGAAATGATAGAATGTTGGAAAAGTGGCCTAGGTGAACGTTGGGCTGCCTGAGTTAGAAGACAAGGCCACCTCTCTTTCCTAATCTACACCCTTTTATTTTATACAGATTCTGTATTAAATGTGTTCAGGTAAATTATATTTTAATGCTGTCGGACTTTAATTATTTTTCTTTACGCTACCAAAAAACTACTCAAATTCTAATGTTTTGGAAATATACAGCCATATTAATTTGTTTTGTTTTGTTTTTCCAAGGCATCATGCCTCCTCTGAACAAATATATAGCTTTTCTTAAGATAGTTTGTGTTTCTTTATTTGACCTTTCTAGGAAGAACGCATAGCCTATTCAATACAATACTTTTCTTCAAAGAAAATAATCTTACTTGGAAAAATGCAGTGCCATCATAGCTCTGTAACCTCGCAGTTTTAGCACAGAATATACACAATGCACATTAACTGCTGCGTTGTCTCCAGCAGACTACAGACTGATTTCAGACAGCAGGGAAGAGTATCTGTCTCCCAGAATAAAACAGTTAGATTGCTCTGTGAATTAAATGCTGCTTTGCTGCTTCCAGTATGGATACATGCTGAGACTCAGTGAACATTTCATCTCCTAATATATAATTATCCATTGAAGGTAAGTTAAAGACAACTCCTCACATACAAGTATTGTCTCCCTTTAAAAGGAATACAAAAACATCTGGGTAGTTAAGACAATGATTCTTTAAACTTTTGTTTTTCAGGTTCTTCCTTTAAATCAAGCTGTAGCAAAGGAGAAAAAACACTAGAATTCATCCCAATAAATCTTCATCTGCAAAGAATGCATGTGCATAGTCCTCGATTGAAAGGTAAAGAAATTCCCCAAGTATGACTAAGTGTGCTTTGAAACAGTTTCACTGAAATCTAGAAATCACATCCAAAGTCAAAGCTCTGCAAGGAATTTCCCTGCCTCGTCTTCTGATGCCACAAGTTGTGGACAATTACTGCACATCTTGGAAAACTAGGGGCTGGTTAACTAAATTTCTTCCAAGTTCTTTTCTAAAAACAGATTCCAAGAATGTGCTCATGTTGTTCCTATGACACTTCAAGCAAATAAGTAAATGGAGAATATGTGCTATTTTGGCTCAGTGTTGAGTGAAAATACTGCAAGCTTCCAACATCTCCTGGAAAGGGGGATAACTTTCTCTAACATGGTCTGTGGTTCTTTTTAACACAGAATTCTGTTGTTGCCACTTGCATATGATTTTAGCAGCTTCCTTTACAGATCAAAGATCATATTGATACATATATATGACCAAATGGCACAGTGAATAATTTGTTGATCAATTGAGATCTGATAAATTTGCTGTAACTACAAACACAGAAATTACATTCTGATATGGTTTTTGCCTTATTAATACACTCTGCATCTAAGATTGTAAAACAGGAAATAAAAACAGTGGTAAATTTCCTGTTTTGTACTGTGTGAGTATACATCCACTTCTAAATTGGGACACAGGGGCTTCCAATTATCTGTTAGATACTTGTTGGTTCAATATTTTGTTATTTGTTTTACTAAAAAACTGTGCCTCCAAATATTTCAACAAGATGGGGATTTATAGTGACATAATGTGATAACACAGATTTTAATTTAATGTTTTCAAGTTAATTAATTAACTGAAAAGGATTTTTAGGTTTGTAATGGGGGCCAGAAGCTTAACGTTGTCTTTTCAACAAAACCTCTTTGTGAACAGGACACTGTTCTATTTGCTAAATAAAAAGAGAATTTGAGTGAAATCTGTGACTTACTTAAGCACCCACAACTTTTACAGTACTGGAGTTTTGTTTTGCTTTTTAATGAATTTTCTCCCTTCTTCTCCAAAACCATTTTGCTTTGCACACATCATTAATTGATAATCAAAAAGAGTACAGGAAGAGATAAATGTTAGAATTGTTCTAGTTGTCTTCCAAATTTGGATCTTCAAATTATAAAACTCTGCCTCTGTTAGTTAACTGATGTTCTTCCCTGTGTCTTGTATTAGATATATGCAGGCTAAGCAGTTTGCAGCAATTGCTAATTGATCTGGAATAGGCAGCACTTCGATATGAAGTTGGTCTTTCTCAGCTCATGCTTTGCTTGGCATATATCAAAGGACACCTGGAATATAACCAGGAGAATGATACTGGAAGGGGAAGAATAAAAATTCATGGAGGTGGCATTTAAACAAGCTAATGATCCATGGAGGTGTCATTAGCCCTTACACTATCAGATATCTTAATTTTGGGAATGCAAGATAGGTTTTTATCCCATCTATTGTATATACACATTGGTATGTGGGTTTTTTTGTGTTTGACATGTATAATAATAGGTTTGCTTTTCCTGAACTTTTGTTTGGGTTGTCATTGAGTACTGAAATGGAAGAGAAAGTGTGCTTAAGCTTTCAGTAGGAGTAGCTTTGAGGAAAAATACTGTTTTCCTATGGGTCAATGGTATCCTTATCCATTTGATAAACCCCACATTGTGCTCTGTTCATCATACTAGAGAACTTAAATCTGTATATTGACATAGCTTTGCTTTTGTTTCTGTTTGCAATATGTGCTTGTTTTAAATAGATTTGGTGAACTGAAGTGGTTTTTGTTTTGCATCTGGCCAGTTTAAGACACTGACTGCCTCCTCCTCCTCCTTATTGTCAAGTATCAGTGGAGTCCTAATAGCTGAAGAATATGTATTAGTGATAATCTGTATAAAGACCTAAAAGAATGGGCTATTTAAGAACCTTGAGGCTCACCTTAGGCAAATGAAATTATGTCACTTCTCCTTTTAAGTGGATATTGAAGAGTCACCAACTCATTAGAGCTCAAATCAATTTGAGCAAATGTGTTCTGAGATTCAGCTCAGGAAGTAAGGCATAGTTCATTAACTGTGAATCATTTGTACAGTGCTCATGCTTCTGGGCATATTTATCATCACAATGCAAGTTCTATTTTAGGAGAGGTCTAGATTTTAATTTACATGGGAAACTTCTTTGAGGAATAAAACAGTTCTCAAAAAACATCCTGTAACGTTTCCTTTAGAAATGCATTTTAAAGATGAGGCATTTGGAACTGCACTTTTGTACCTCCAGTAAGTTCAGGTACAAAACAGGTACTTACTGTAAATGTAAATTTTTAAACTTAGAAAAAATAGTTATGTGGTGTGGGATGTAATTAAATCTTCATCTCCACCCTGAGAATCAATCACGAGCTCTTTGAAAAATGATGTTTCACCTCCAGTTCTGTAAGCATATATCCACAAAAAGAATTCATCCCCTATGTCATAAGGCACCAGGTATATACAGAAAGAGACAACAGATTGTTTTCTCAGCAAGCATTTCATTAGTATGATTTATTTCCTATTCTGGTAGCTTCTCAACTGACTTTGTGTTTATAAACATATATAAGAAGTGTATATCCTAGAGCAGGGCTCACCAATTCAGCATTAAACACCATTATATCTGAAAGTACAGTAGCATTACATCCGAACAAATTCAAGCTAGAAAAGGAATAGGGATTTTTACTAGCCTAATTGACTTCTCTGGGAATGCAGTGAGTTTGTTGTCATTTGAAATCTTTTAATCAAGATTAGATGCCTAAACAAAGAGATGCCTTCACTCAACCAAGAGACAAGCTTGATGCAGGAATTATTAGCTGTGATTCAGTAGTCTCTATTATTCAGTCAGACTATTCCATCAAAATGGTCTCTTTTGACTCTAAAATGCTTGAACATGACTACAAGTTAAATAATGAAAGGGGCAATAGAGTGGAATATGCAATGGGCCAATTTACTTGTCAGCTTTGTAAACTGCAGAGCTGGAATATTCTTCTACTCAGTGGCACATAATTTACATATAGCCATAAATCAAATGAACTTTTTAAAGTGTGCAGTGGCTGTATAGAAAGATTGATTAGCTCTTGGGCCTTCTTGGGACATGGATTATCAATTATTCCCTGGAAATTATATAGACTTGTCCTTACTTTTTGTGGAATAGATGTCATAGTGTTTCCATGATTTAGGGATAGAAGCATTCAGATGTCTGTGTTCCTCTGTTCCCATTCCAGATGCTCTGTATGATGTTATCACTGTGGGAGCCCCAGCAGCACATTTCCAAGGATTTAAGAATGGTGGTCTCCGGAAACTGCTGAGTAAATTTGAGGCTGAAAGACGAAAGTGAGTATTCTTTCCAGCAGCTGGGAAAATACCATTAAGGTTGCATTAAAATGCTATAAGCTCACTGAATAACAAAACAGTTTATCCTGCTGAATGAATGGAAGATTAAAATCTGGTAGGATTGAACACTGCATTCATAAAATATTCCCCTTTTTTCCCCTGCTTTGATGAAAATTGAAACACGCTCTACTTCTTGTGTTAAGACCAATTTTGAGTAAACACAGGAAATTACCTCAAGCTGTGCTGCAGCGTGTTCAGGTTGGGAGGATTTCTTCATGTAAAGGGTTTTTGTGCATTGGGACTTGTGGTGGAGTCATCATCCCTGGAAGTGCTCAAGAAAAGGCAGGACTCGGCACTCGGTGCTGCGGTTTAGTTGATATGGGGGTTGTTCTGTCAAAGGTTGGACTCGATGATCTTGGAGGTCCTCTGCAACCTTAATGGTTCAAAATTATGATTTTGTTTCCTTGTATTTTAGGAAGCTGGAGGTATATCAGTACTTGAAAACCTGCTGTTCAGAATGAGCGATCTCTTTGGCAATTCTTGTGCTAAGAGGAATGTATCTGTAGACAATTTTTAAATACAGAAATTGTAACTTAAGGTAGCAGCTTTATTTCTGACAGGCCTGGGTGTATGCTAAGGTAGAAGTATTTTTAGTACGCTGTGAAAAAACAAACTACTCTTATTCTTCAGAAAGCCAAAATAAGACTAATCAAAAATAAAGGTTTCAGTTTATTGTGGAGCTCAAATGCTTTGTTCACTGTTGAACATGCGCCAAAGTGTTAGTCACATCTTTTCCTAAGAATTGGATGTATTTGTGTTTGTTGCTGTGGCTGTTCAGATTTTTTCAGTAGTTGTGACTGCTCAGTGCTCCAGCTGATGGTGCCAACTGCAGTGTTACAGCATTCCAAAGGGAAAGCAGGGAGGGAGTGCTCTGATCTAAATTACCATGACAGTCCACAGCAAATTAATTCCATTATAGTCAATGCTCAAAAAAGTTTCATGGATAAAATATCATAGAGAATAAAAGGGAAATTATTCAATTCTTCTGTTGACTTCTAGGTTGAATAGGAGCTGGCATTAATATTAACATCAAACAAAACCCAGCAGATCTAGTTGCTTTGAAAGCTGTATTATTGAGGGGGTCTTGCTTGCCCTACACAGTATAAAAACCCTGTTAAATCTTCAAAAAGCTTTCATTTCCCTGACCACCTCTGATGCTGAAACCTGCCAATGAAACACGTACATCATGTTGATCACATAAGACGCATCGAGAAACTCGGTGTTAATATTCTGCTGTCAGCAAACTGGTATGGGCAGCCTCATCCCCATCATATGAGGGCCTACAAAGTACATGTTTTCTGTTGAAGAAAATGTCTGAAGACACTTCTTAAAGTATCTTCTCCTTTACTATCTGATTAATGCAGTTGCAATAGTGATTTGTGGGTTTTTATCATAAAAATTTATAACTGAAGCCGCTAGATATAAATAATATAATAGACATAATCCTTTAAAGTTATATGATATAAAGTAGCATTACAGTTCTCACAGTGCTCACCTTTCAGAAAATGAACCATTTCTTACTACATTCTCAATCTTATAATGGACAAATTTATTTCACTCTGGCGACAACAGTGCTACTTTGCATGCACCTGTTTATTTTGCTGGATAAAGGTGTTTTGAGGACACCTTGTGTCCCCCGGGGCACCTTCTGCAATTTGAATTTCCTGTTTTATGATGGGGCTAGATTTTCTGAAGATTTTGTTGAAGGAAGAAGTGACACCTTGCGATATCAGTCAGAATACAGAACGAACAGGAAAAATGCAGATTCAGCAGCCGTTTTCTCTAGGCTAACTGAGCTGAAGACCTAATGCAGGACTTGGGAAGAGACTAGTTCTCAGCCAATCCTAGCAGCTGTCAAGATGTGACAGAATTGCCTTGCGTGTTTTTGACCTTCAGTCTGATTATTAGAGCAGTTTATCAAAATATTCAACAGTGTCAGCATATTGCAATATATTTCTTGCGCAGTCTTAGACTTGTGGAATTTGCAGACAAAGAGAAACAGTTATCTGGTAGCATTTGCAGTTGCAAAACAAAAACAAGACTGAGACATATGTTTTGTGAAAGTTTATCAAGCAGAAGAATGTGGAAAATGTGTATGTGAAGATAGTTCTGGCGTCTTTTCTATTACACAGAATATCAATCTTTGTGCAGACACAAAGGGAAAGTCCTGTATAATAATATTTACAAAAATGCAGTGGCTTTGCAATTCTTCTCTCATTTATTACCATCAGGAATGTCATATCCAATTTTTATAAAAGGCACATTATAAAAAAAAAATAGGACCTGAAATGAGAGCAAGAAAGGCTTTTCTTTTAAGTGAAAAGTTTCTGGTATGTGATCTGAAGAATGTCCATAAAGCAAGTTTAGGACTGAAATGACCGCTGACAGTCATGTGGTTATGGTTAATGATGGCGCCAATATATGGAAATGGTCAAGTGTGGTTTTATATGCTTAGTGAAAGCTTTCAAACTTTTCCCAGAAAGCATTATAATACAGTTTTCAAAAGGTACCTGAGTCATAATTTACATATGAGAGGTATGTTTTCATTATGCTGCTGCTATTCTGCACTGGACCTACCCATGTGGCCTTTACCCTAATGCAGAAGTTTCATGCAGTTTGTGCCTTAGGACACCTGTGAAAAGTTTCTCTTCTGCCTAACAGTGCTTACATACCAGAACTGCATGCAGCACTAAGCTTTAAAAGTAGCTGCAGAGGAGGGAATGTCGCTTACTTGTGAGTGGGAATATCTGTTTGTGAAGGCTAAGGCCAGAGAAAACCTCAGCTAGTCATACATGCAGCAGTGTGAACACAACAGTTAGAAACTTCAAACGTGTTGTTTCTGAAAAATAATTACACATTCTTCTAGGGGGATTGAGAAAGTTGCTCTCAAATTATGAGAGGAACTAAATATTTGAAGTTGTGTCGTGCTTTCTAGGGTTCTGAAAATGTTTAAATTGTCCAAATAATTACCAGTCTGGTAGTGCACTTCATTCTGAAGAGTCATTCTCTCTTCACTAATTCCTTTACTTAAAAGCTATGATTTACTTAATTGCAATGAGAACTGCCCACACCTTTGGTGTCACTGCCCTCTTTCTTACAAGTGGTGTCTGTAGCTTTTCTGCTGCAATATTCAGTGAAGCCTAGAGCTGTGGGAGATCAGTGAAAACTATCTAGGATTTAAAGACTGAGGGAAATCCCAGAAAGGAGTGAACTTGATAACAGCATTAGCCAGATTCAGCCTGCAAAAAGGACTTTTTGATAAAGGGAGGGAAAAGCCTGATGGGGAATTAGAGAAGTGTCAAGACTTTTAAGACTATGTCTTCACTGCAATTAACATAGACTATTGCTCTTTGTCCCTGCCCTATCCACTGAGCCTGCTGCTTGAGGGTTCCAGTGGATGTAGTGCCAGATCTGACTCTGGAAGTCATCTCACTAACAGGCTCTCCACCTCAAAGGCAGAACTGTGGCAGTTTCTTGATTACTCAGAGGGACAGAGGTTTGCTTGTTTTTCCTAATTCATTAGGAGGGACAGTTTATATTATTCACTTTGCTGAAATACTCAGAATTATGACTTCTACTAGACATGGGTCTAGTAGACATGAGTAGCTCATGTAAGTTGGAGATGCGTCGCAATTTAGATGTGGCTGGTAGTAATGGCAGCTATATGCCATTAATCCTGATTGCTTCTACAAAGAATTGTATCTAGGAATGAAGACATTGGTGAAAGACAGAAAAATAGAATGGATATTGGGGAATAGAACATTAGAATTGGGTATTGAGAGTATACCTCAGCAAAATATGTAAGCAAGAGCCTTCATTTTAAAACTGCTTGAAGCTATCCTTATTTGCCAGAATCATAGAAAATGCTGAATTGGAAGGGACTGATCAAGATTTAGTTTCTAATTTGTAGAAAACTAAAGAGAAGGAACTAGAATTCACTCAATAAAAGGCACAAAGGGGAACTGGGGGTAGGGAAGAGATCTGGACAAAGACTGAAATGAAAGCGAATGCATAAAGTTCAGAGGATTGAACAAGTGTCAGTATTTGGTCTTGGTATGCCAAATTAAGAAAGAAAGAAAGTGGTGAAATGGCTGAAGGGACTGAAATACTTCAGACAAAAAGGAGAGAAGGGAGATACAAACAGTACCAGCTGGGAGTAGCATGTACATTCCTCTGGCATTGGTGATGTGCCAGGAGGGGCTTGGGTTCTTTTTTTCCTGTTTTAATCTGAAGCTGCAGAAGATTTTGGTTAGTTTCTCTGAAAGACTAAACCAGGGCTTTATAAAAGGAAGGGTTACGTACCAGAGGTTCAGGTGAGGAGCTGTGGGCTGCAGGCAAGAGCCAGTGGGTGTGTGCATGCTGTCTGAAGTGGTGTTTGAGAACAGTGGTGTAAGAGGATATTGCATAATTTGTAGGGAGGAAAAGAAGAAAAAGGGATAGGAGAAGTCCTGCAAAATAATTGCAGTAGTTTGAACAGTGGACAGTAGGAAGTTTGCAGTGTGCATTTGTGTGGTTTTGAAGTAATTCACTTCCGCACCCATTGCTGGGTCTCTTCTTGCAAATCAGATGCCTGTTCTTTATTGGAGATAACTCTGTTTATCGTCTCTTCCTGGACATCATTGAGGCCAATCAAAACACAGTGTGGGCCACTGATCAATTCAACCTTAATGGCCCACTTGGAAAGACTCGGTGAGGCAGTCAATTCTCTTTTGGGGAGCTCAGTTGGAAGAATAAGGAGCCTTATGCTCTTTGATATTATTACCTGACTTTGTCAAATATTTTCTGTCTCTAGAATTACAGTGTTTAAAAGAAACACATAAAAACATGGGGGTTTATGTTCAGATCACCCACTCAAAGGAATTTTGCACTGTATTACTTGGAGCATGTGGTGGTGGGCTGTTTCATGCCGTTTATGCTTTTACTGTTCAAGGAAAGGTTTGTTTTTACCCTTAAATGCAGGATCAGTGGTGTCTGTGAAGTTCAGGCATCTGGCGTTTTTTTTTTTTGCAAAAGTAGTGGTAAGATTTTTAGCACCATAAGCATTGCTGTTAATGGCAGAAATGAATTTGACATGATGTGACTCTCTGTTATCACAGCACTGGATACCAGTGTATTTACTATTCACCTGAAAACACAGCCAAGGCAAAAGAAGTTCTCAGCAACATCAGTCATCTGCAGCCTCTCATATCAAGCCATGCAGACCTGCTGCTCAGTTCTGCAAGCCAGCGTTCTCCAGACAGCTTGAAGAACTCTTTAAAGATGCTTTCAGAAAAAGTAAGATTCAAATCCTCACTGCAATGGAAAATGGAGTAACCAAGTCTCTCTAACTGCTGGGGAGGAAGGGGGGGGGGGTTTCTGCATCATTTGACTTTCACAGCATCAGGAAATGTTAAATAAACTCAGCTAAAATAAGCATCAAAATGTTGTTATTAGAAAAATAATGTTATTTAGCATTTCTGTAGGCCTTCCGTATAGAAAATTAATGAAATCTATAAAGATTGCTTTATTAAAAAGTGTAATTAATTTAATTTCATGTAGCTTCTTCATCCTCTAGTGGCTACATACTGGAGTTTATGAAAATATCAACAATTATAAATAATTTTGTAGTATGAGAAGTCTTTTTTTTTCATTCTCTTTCTATTATATTTCAAGCTGCTGGTTATGGGAGGTAGTTCAAGCCAGGTTGGTGTATAAGGTTTAGAATAACAGCATGATCAGAAATGGTGATGCAGCCTGGAAGGAGAAGCTGGGAAATTTGCTCTAGGAGATCTCAAAGTTTATTTCTCTTTTTCCTATTATATCTGTCTGTAGCTGTAACCTCTTCCTCATTTCAGTTCCTTTAGTTCTAAATTAGAGAAGATAATGTTCGCCGCTGGTCTCACAGACTGATAATGGAGATTAGCTGAAGCCTGTAGTGCTTCCCAGCATATGTTACCCTATAAAAATATGAGCCCTTATATGAATAACAATATGAACCTTGTGACCCGAGAGCTTGTGAAGAGTTTCCCATTTCTCCACGGGCCATCCCTTCAGCAGTATGATCCCAGTATGGCTCAATAACACGATCAGTAACCATTTCCATGCATCTTCAGCTATTGGGAAGTGACAGCCCTGTTGGTCTGTTGAGCACCATTACCCCAGCAGCTCCTCGTGCCATAGGAGGGTTTCAAATATTGATATTGAGCTTGGCCACTTGCTGGGAAGGCATTCCAGAAGAGCACTAGGGAGAGGAACATCGCTCTCAGCGGCAGATGTGTGAATCCACACTCGCTCTGAGAATGTGGAGTCGCTCTGAGCGTCAGGGGTGATGGAAGAAGGCAGAATTCAGCCTGGAAATGAAACAGAGGAATTTAAGGAGGGGGACTGTAGTGATTATGGTGTACCTCTGGATGCAGGAGGGCATTTTTAGCTGTGCATAGAAGAGTGAAGCTGCTCTGTTAGAGGTTAGTTCAAAGAAATCTGTATGCACAGGCAAAGCCAATCAGGCAAAGAAGGGTTTGTTCTGAAGATCCAAGGGGTGGTTGCTGAGCAATGTGCATTTTCTCTGCCATTGGCCTCTGGACAGGAGGAGGGGATGATTTCAGAGGCAGGAGCCATGGTACTAAAGTACTGCTTGAACCATGGCTCGCTAGAGACTCTGGCTATAAAAAGGGGACAAAAAAGACAATTCATTCAGTTTGCTAAAGCCTTAGGTATTTTACATTTATAGCTGGTGGCTTAGTTGAGTGTGTTCATATCAGCTTTTCAGGACCAGGATTAAATTGCTGTTAGTGCATGAGCTCAGGTTCCCAGAAGAAGGAGTCTCACCCCATGTACTCCTTGGATGTCTGTCTAGCCTCCACCTTTTGCTTGGAAGAGACAAATCCAGTTGTCTGAACAACTGCAGCAGGAGTGGTTCAATACCTGCTTCCCTGTCTATTACCAAATGCACTCCTAGGAAAAGGTGGACAATAGAGAAATAGGGTGGATTGCTGAGGAAGCAAGTGTGCTGGGACAGCTGCTTGTAAAGAGGGGAGGAGAGATGGGGAAGAGAGACCAAGAAACAGCTTCAGGAAAGAGAAATACAATTTCAAAGCCCTAAACTCAGTGAACCCACACAATACTGAAATTAGATCCCTCATGGTTAATTCAAAGCCTTATATTGCTGTCTTGAAATATTCTGTCTGTATAGTCTGGTACAGTACTGGAGAACCAAGACTACCAGAGTGTTCCTGCTTGCATTTAACACAGAGTAGCACATGCTCTGCTGAGTATAATGACATGATATCTGCTTGTGCTCCTGAGGCATATGTAGTGCTTTGCTATTCCATCTTTCCTGCACTTTTTGTATGTAAAAAATAAATGCTCTGATGTTTTAACTGGATAGATATTTAGAAAGTAAACATCTGTTTGAAGCCATAAAAATTATTTGCCTGGTGATTAAATTCTGCAAGTTTATTAAAAAACATATCACTTGGTATATATAAGAATTCTTTCTATAATTATTAGGTAGCAGTGAGTAAATCTGAATTATCAATAATGTGAATTACATTAAAGTGTTCATGTTGGAAATGGAAGGACTGGCTGCATGGATTGAAAGTGGAAAATTAAATCAAATAATTCCACTGCTGCTTCTTAAAAGGAGCTTATTTTCTCCTGTTAAGCATCTCCATATATAATTTACAGTTTCCTGTAGTGTTTTCCTGAGACTAACCTTTTATCATCCCTTTTTGTTAGTTGATTAAGGAAGCCTTTAGCTATCGACAAGTGTATCAGCATTTGCAGCTTGCAGCAGGCTTGATAAATTAATTTTCCAGCTATGCCTATCTTTGTTTGCAGAAATACTCTTTAGTAGAGTATCTGAAAGAATTTGCAGAGTTTTTATTTCTTTGTATAGACTGGTTTTGTGATTTCAGTGCAGTTTCATAAATAGTGATGTTCTGCAAATTTAGCTGTACTGAGCTGTTAGAAAGTGAAGTTAAAACATAGACTGCTGTAAAACCAATGGGATCTCTGAATGGAATTTAATTACAGAATTATTTGAGTTGCTGCATGAAAAATGGAGTCGCACTTCTGTACTGATTTTCTTTTAAAAACTAAATTTCCCTATAAAATATTTCTATTCAATTATATTACTTAAACTTTGCAGTCCTAGTGGGCATTATTTACATCAAGCTATCCAATTCTCCTAATTTTTTGAAATGTAAAGTTTTTTTGAGCGTTATTCTGAACCAGAAACGTGAAATTTTCTCAAACAGACATTGTGGGGAAGGTAGATATTAAACCTCAGCAAAACCATGATATTGCTGTTTTTAAGGGTAGACAAGTAATGGAGTTTCAACTCTCTTGCTATGGAACTGTAGAAGTGTTGAAGAGGAGCTTTGCTGTTACCACACAACCCCTCAAATCTCATTGTGCCATGGTAAGGCAAAGAATGGTGGGGTGTGATAGCACTATTCCCCAGAGACTAAGTCATTCTCCAGGCATGCACCATCTGGGTTGGAAATGTAGAAAACTGCAATTGTCCTGCAGAGCAATTCAGGACAACGAGGAGACAGTCCTGAGAAAACTGTTAAAAAATGGCCTTTCCCTCAGGCACCAAGTTGGTAATGAGGAGAAGGAATGGGTCTGGTAATATCGCCAGGGAGATGAGTAGCGTTGCCAAGTCTAAAGAATCCCAAGTCAGGTCTGATTTTGGTTTTAAAAAATCAATAATTTTTCTTAGATGTGCCTGCAGTTCTTATTTTTAGAACTGTAGAGATTTATTTGGAGTAAAATTTTCAGCCCGTCCATGTGAAACAATTCAGAAAGCATTTTTTTGGTAAACATAATGAAAATGGGAAAGACAGAAACTTCTCATTTAAGTACCTCACCTAGCAGCTGGAGCCTTAAGAAAACCATTAATTTTTTAGAGCCTTTCTGTCTTAAATATCTGTAAACTTTTGAGAGGGTCTTGAGACAGGAAGGCAAGAAAAAGAAGTTGAGTAGGAGTGGGTGCAAAAGAGGAACAGGTAGTATGAAGAAAGGGATAGGATAAGAAATGCAGAAACTGGGAGAAAAGACTTCCAGGAATCTTCTCAGGAGTTCCAGGGAGGTGCTGGCACTTGGCACTTGTTTGTTTTGGGGTTTTTTTGGCTACTTTTCCCTCCAGTTTTTGCATAAGCAGCACATAAGGGCTGAAGAGAGCTTGGCTGGGCAGCCCTCATTTTTGGCATTTCCTGCTGGTTGAGGCTGGATCCTCTGACTCTTATCTACATACCTTCCCACATCCCTGTTTAATTAAGATTGTCTGCACAAAGGCATACTTTCCTTGTTGAGGTGGAAGGGAGATGAATAATGCAGGGAGGTTGAAGGATTTAAAAAATACGGTAAAATGCCAGCTGTAACAGTCAACATAGAAAAATGATGCAGAGATTGAATAGCATCTTCAGAAGACCCGAGAAGACAACTTCAGAGTTTCCTTTCTTTAAAATATACAAAAAAATCAAGCTTGAAATCAGGTGTCACCTACCATGATATCTGGGTTGACACCTACCAGTAGTAAAATTTATCTGTGGAAATACTGCTTTTGCAGATACTGCTATTTCAGCATTGTAGAGTGGTGGGTTTTATTTAGAGAGATTATTGAACTGGTTAATTGTGTTTTATCTTACACTTATTCAGAAATCATTGTGCTGTGGTTGGTTACTCTTGGAATTGGTTCTTGTTGAGGCTTGCCTCTGAGGTGAAATTTGGAATTCAAATAAAATGTGAAAAGATTGTGATCTCTGACAGATAATGTGTTCCTGTGTTAATGCTTAGAACACTGGGATTGTAGAATGTGATCTCTAAAACTCTTGAAATTTTCCTCATTATTTGTTGGCCTACTTTGTTTTCTGCCTCCCAGGCAGGCCTGAAACAAATAGCCGCTCTGCCTAAGGATAATTCAGTGTTACACAGCTTTGCTGCCATACCACATTCTTTGCTCTAACCTTTCCATTGGTTTGTTTTTTTCCCTAGACGGAGTTATTTGTGCACACGTTCAAGGACCAGCTGGTGAGAAGTGCCCTTCTAGCGCTGTACACGGCCCGGCCTGTCTGTGTGCTCAAGAAACCAGCTGTGCCCAGGAGCAGTGCAGAGGAAGGGGCTGATGCACAGCACCAGGACCATCCTGCTCACGTCAAAAGGCAGGACTCCATACCCCATCATTCTGAGTATGATGAGGAGGAGTGGGTAAGTGGACAGAAACCCTTGGCCAGTGAAACCCTACAAATTAGCATAAGCCACCTCAAGCCCTCAGTGTCCTTGTCACATGCTGTTGCAGGGGGCAAAGGGGTGCAAAACTGTAAAATTGTGCTTCTCAGATGCATCGCAGATATGCAGATTTTGAAGCTAAATTGCAAGGCTTTGCCTAAGTACAGTGTGCTGCTCTGAGACTGCCTAGTTGTGCATAGAACAGTGAAGGTGTTGAGTGTATTCTTGCCCAGACACAAGAATAGTCTTTGTTCTTACTTGGGTTGGTTTTGCTAGTTGGGCAGATTTAAGGACTGGAACAGTATATGCTGTTCACAGGGAAATGGTTTTTTTGTTCCCCACCCCCTGCAACACCCCTCTCCAGCCCTCAGGCTGTAATCATTTTAAATACACTGAATTAACCCTCAGCCCATTGCCCCTAGACTCTGTTCTTAGAAACTGTCTGAGGTTCTGTAAAAGAATTAAATACAGTGTTTGGATTTTAACATTCTTAGCATATCTTTCAAAGATATGTATTATTTATATGGCTGAAATGTTATAAATCAATTATTTTGGTGGATGTCTTCTTTAATAGGTCTGTTACTTTATTTCATACGTACTCAAGCTATTTTTATTCAGTCCAGGCTCATGCTTTGAGTTCATCACTGTATTCTCATAGACGTAAAGGATGTCAGCATATTCATCTCTATTGTAAATAATTAATAACTTGTGTGAGCTATGGTATTCCACCTAACCTGTAATTTTTTCCACACCAAAAATAAAGGAAGAAGAATATATTTCTTCTAGAAGAAAGGCAATTATTTCCAGCCCCATGCATTAAGTATTCGTGAGATTTAAACAATAAATAACTCATTATTTCATTTGTCCTCCAGTTTTAGAGCCTTTAATTCACTTTTTCTTGTTTTCTCAACAACCTGAGGGGCTGGAATGGTGCTCTTTGCTTGAACTAAAGCCAAAATGTTTGTTTTTAGCTGTTGAAACATTTAGAGATATAAATAACACAATAGTTTTTGTAAAAGAGATAAATTTTGCACTGGAAAAAGTGGCATTTGTGAAAGCTGCATTTTAATTTAGTACTGCAGTTCAGCATCTCTGAAGAGAAGATAGCTTTGCTGTAATTCATAACTAAAAGCCGCCAGGTGCTTGGTCCTCACCTATTAAACTGCATAAGTGGGTCATTTTAAACAGCATTCATTTTTTTCTGCTGAATTAGTAATCTTGATTGAAATTAAATGTATCTTTCACTGTTTTCTGAATTGAGCTGAGTCAGAGTCATTGTCAAACTTGAGACAGTATAAATTTTGGAGAAATTTTGTGATTTTTTCTGGATTTGAATGGTTAAACTTTTCAGTTATTTCTGTCAGTAGAGGTGATATGAGTTTTAATAATCAAATTGTGATTAGCACGATGGAAAGAGAAAGAATAAAGGCATGTAAAATTTGAAAAAACACTTAATCCACTGTGAAACACAACTATAAAGGGAAAAACTTTAATATATGTTGCTTTGTATGCACAATGCTCTATCCTCCTTTGCTGTTGTAGGTTTTTTCCTCACTATTATCAGTACTAAGTGTTATAAGTACTATTATAAGTACTAGTGTTACATTTTGCAGTTGGAACTTTAGTTTTGCCTGAAATCTACATCCTTAAACAACTCTTTAAGCTGACCCTTGAAGCAGCCCACGAGGGTGTTAATCTCTGAGCAGAGCTCAAAAAGGCCTTAAGGAATTATCTGAATATCCACTGAAATGAAGGCGACACAGCATCTTCAGAGTGCTTGGACGTGCAGATGCTGTGCCATACATGGCACAAGCAAAGCACACAGCTGAAGTGGTGTGTATGGAGGGACAAGAAGTGACTGAGGAGCTCTGTGGTGAATTCGGAAAGGCTGAGAATCCTTTAAAAACAGAAACAGCCTCTGGGACTCCACTGGCTGGCAGTGTTTAGAAGGAAGACATCCAGTCAGGTGCAGTGACAGAAAGGAGTGTCCATTCCTGCTCTCTGAAATGAGGAAGGTGTCTTAGTTTTTAATGATACTTTCTGATCAGATGGAACTTAATTACAATTTTTTCAGTTGGATGAATGAAAGAGAATTATTTTACAGGCTCATTTTTAATTGTCCTAGGAGAGGTGCCCAGCTTTCACTGATGCCAAGGCCTGCCTTTCCATCTTTTCATCTGCTTAAGAAGATGAAAGGTCAGTGCTAGGCTACAGGAAAATATTCTGGAAGTAGTAAAAGATGACAATAAGAAGTGACGAAGTGAAGGGAGACGGCCCATCTTAATTGATCAGCATCGAACTCCAATTTATTGATCCAACATGCACATTTTTATAACCGTGTTAATTAAGTTCATACATATTGCAAAACCCGAGCTCATCATTGGCTACAGATTACACAGCAACCCCTCCTCTTGTTTTCAATACCTGTGGTTTGTTATTGAGACCAAAACTTGTGTTTCTCATCCTGTTATTAACTGTTCTCAAGGCCTCCATGTTTGTCACTGCTTTCCCATCACTACCCAAGGACAAGGTATTTACTTGTTATTAAAAACAAGCCTGAGAACTTTGCTGTTTACAGCTGCCTTTTACTTTTCAATCAGCTGTTTATTTTCATGGCCTTTTTTCCTTCAAGCCATGTCTGAGCAAAATTCTCCAACAAAGAAACGGATTAATTTCTTCTCATGGAGAATCATAGAAGCCACTTGATTTTCAGTGATGGGAAACTGCAGTTTTACTTGAAAATTGTTCCTGCCAAACTGCAGAATTTCAACAGCCTTCTTAGATAAATGTGACTGCCTTTGGTGCAGACAGAATAACATCTCAATGAATGATAAATAGATGCCTCTACATTTTCTATCTGCCCACAATCCCAGGAGCCTCCTGTGTGGAGAAAAGGGGCTGTGAAACAGGCCCTTGCTCCCTCTCAGTTGCTTGTATATAAAAAAGCCAGATACATGATAATAAGAGTGAGCTTTCTGTCAACAGATGTTTATGAATTTCGCTTCTAAACCCTCAGGGAACGTTTGTGGGAATATTGTATAGAAATCATCTCAATGCTGGGTTAATAGTTGGTTTGAAAAAAGTGCTCTTTCCAATGTGAAACAAGGGCTCATATTTGTGTTGCTTGTGCAATAACTCCAGATGCTCTTTAAGAGCTTAATGCTTTTTTTGTGCAGGAATTAAGTTCCCCCATCACACAAAAGAAAAGGGAAATTAGATTGCTCCAACTTCTCTGAGCAACCTCACTTGCATATTCCTCAGCAACTTCAGTGACTGAAAGCTCTGAAGCTCCCTTATACTCTGGAGGATTCTTCATAGAATCCTTCTCCCCAGAATTATGCTTGTGGGCGGTAAAAATCAGTAGTTTCACACATATTGTAAATGTTTTTTCAGGATTGCTTGAAGTGCATAGAGGAGGAAACTTTTGAAGGAATCTATACCTGCCCTCAGTCTTTTGTGTCCTCAGGAGGAGGGAGCAGGGCATAAGATAAGATCCCTCTAGTCAGGCTGAAGCGAGGCATATAGTTGAAAAGCGACATTAGATTTAAATGTTTGCCTTAGCAGTGGCTCTAGATTTGCCTCCACTCAAAATCCAAGGGTTGCCATTTAAATGGAACTATGCTATTTCTCTGAGTTCTCAGTTTTCTTTAACCTTCTCTCTTGGTATTTTTGCAACTTCATTTTTCTGCCTGAAGACCTGACAAATACATAATGCTTCTGGCTCTGTAAAATACAAAACAAAGCAGTGATGTTAAATTCCCATTTTTAACCCTCAAGCAAACTCTGGTTGCTCTGCAATACTTTCAGAATGACTCAGCATTGAAACATATACTTGGAGAGGGAAGGGTGGTTTCTGTGGGTTTGTTATGGTTTGGTTTTAGTCTGATTGCTTGTCTTGTGAACAGCCTCATTACTTGTATGGCTTGGTTTCTTCCTTCTTATTCAGTGCTGCAAAAGTAGGTGCAAAAGCTTTGATTTCTGCAGCATCCAGCACCTGAAGGACCCTCCCTATATCTCTGATCCATAACAGCTCTTTCTTATGCTCCACATGATTTCTTTTCCTCTCTGCTTGTACAGAACTTTTTGTACCTCTCTATTACTTCCCTAATTCTCCTATTGTAAACTCAGTTAAGTGTGACGGTTGCAGTTTGTGTGAGAGGTGAGGAACAAAACTGAAATTGTGTTAGCTAATAAATATGCCATGACAGCAAGTTTCTCATTTTAGTCCTTGAATTAACATTTTCTTCAGCAGAGTAACTGATGTGATAAAATACAGGATATGTTAAATTATCAAAAAGAGGTTATTAAACACTGTGACAAAACTGGCCCACACAAGGTTTCATTTGTCAAGCTTTGAGTGTGTCTGTACTCTTAAGGTATCATTTAAATAGACAAGCTGCTCAGTTCCTTGCTATTAGACCTGAAACTTTGTCTGCATTATGTCAAGTTTGAAGCGCTTGTGCACAGTGTCTAAAACCATAAAAGTTTGGGTTCATTTACGCTGCAAGAGAATCTCCATGAAAAAGGCTCAGGTTGGTAATAGGCTGAAGGATGAGAGGAGCAGTCGTATGCTAACATCATGAATAACTTACTATTGTCCCTTTTTGTTTTTTTTTCTGCAGTAACATGCAGTGATAATTCTGGTCTTTTCAGGACAGGGTCTGGGCCAACGTGGCAAAGAGTTTGAACTGCCTTATTGCCATGGTGGACAGGCTGCTTGAAAAGGACAACATCAGCAACATCAAAGAGGGTGAAAATGAGCCTTCAGCAGAAGATTGCAAGGTGTTGCATACAGGCGGTAAGCAACCTCCCCTAATTTTTTTTTTTTTAGTCATTGACAAGAGTAAAGAAAAATTTGCACAGCTACAGAAAAGTCATCTAGAGAAGACTCCATAGTATCTTTGATGAGAGTGCTAATGGCAAGGTTTACACATTTGTGGGAGGTTATTTATCAAAGTACAGCTTTAATGTGTGCTCAGACTGCTTGCCATGTGCAGTTGTTTGTGCTAGAGTGTAAACCTTTTGAAACTACAGTCTTTTCTTTTTGTAGGCTGATGTAATTTAATTTACTCTAGATTTTACTTGCGTGTAGTATTTTGAGGAAAAAAAAAATTGGACTGTGTCTTACCCCATAGAAAATTTGTAAGGAAAGGTGAACATTCTGAATCAGTGTCATTCTCCTGCAAATGCTTCTGCTTTTCTGAGGTGATATACTGATTTTTATTTTCTGATTTGATAAAATTCATGTTTACCTGGATATACCTGTCAGCCTGTGTCAAAAGGTCAAATGGAATAATTCAGTGGGATGATGTAAAGAAAATTTTGTGACAAGGGTCCTTGTCACCTTCTGATCTTCTCCTTCTCATCTTCTGATCTTCTTCTGATCTTCTCCTATGATTCATGTTTGCATTCTTGATGCATAGATTATATCTGCTTAATAAGTCTAATGGGATTTTCTAGTCTGAAAGTGTGTTGCAATAAATGAAACAGATCCTTAGTGATGGTGGTAGTAGTCCTAATGGAAGGACATCAGAGCCAACCTTTGTGCCACTCTTTGGCTAAATAAATCAACTCCCCATACAAAACAACAAACCAACACAACTGCTTTATTTTGTACAGTTTTGTATAGTTTCAATTTTCTTTTTTTTCATTGTGCATTTTATCCTGTGTCTTCCCTTACATGTTCTCCACGGAATTTAATTACATCATTTTATATAAAGACTTTTAAAGTTATCAGTACTCACTTGTAATTTATTTCTTACACAACAAGAATTAAAATCACTTTTAAAGTTTTATGTCATTTGTGTAGTACTGGTGAGATCTGTGAATTCTGGTTGTAGTATTGATTTTTAATGCAGCTGTAACATCTGCATTTTACCAGTGTGAGAGGTTTATGCTGGAGTCCTGGCATCCTTGTTTTCAGTGCAAGATGTGTTGGACTTGATTTTGTGTGATTTGTTCAGAGAGCAGCTTATTCCTTATCTGTTTGGTTCTCTAAGTTTCTGTCTACCAGGCATGTAATGTTAGACAGGAGGGTGATATAATCTCTGCTCTCTAGTGAAGGCTTGCAGGTGAAAAATATCAACACAGCTTTCTACACCTTTCCCGCCTTCCTCAGAGAAAGTACAAATATTCAACAGCTAGGTAGGTGTAGTTTTGAACTTGGGAGAATCCTTAGATGGTGGGCCTTTTACAGACTTTTCCCTAATTTCCTTCACTCTCTTCAACCCCCTGAGTATCTCCTCTGCTATACGCCGTGTTATGGATTTAACCAGCACAGGCAAATGAAATATTGGTTACAACTTTTAGGTCACAAGCCAAAAACAAAAAAGGAAAAAGCAAAGTTGCATCATTTAAAGTACTGTAATAAGGCAGCCATCAAGTCATCAAGTAGAATGAAAGGTAGCTCTTGCTTAGCAATAATGATAATAGTGATGGTTAGAAAATTTTAGATGAGCTTCATCCAGCTGAGAGGTTGTCTTCTGGAGCTGGTGGGCCAAAGACACAAAAAATATCCAACTGCTATGATGCTGGAATAAATCCTTGCTTTTTTCTTCATTTCAGAGCCATCCCTATTTCTCTTGAATAAGTACAGGTGTCCTTCAGTGAGAGCAATGCTTTTGTTGAGCTGTCCTGAAAGTTCTCTAACACTCCCTCGCATGAGAGCTGCAGAGATCTGTGGGGCAAACTGCTGTGTTTTCATGTCCTTTTTGAGTAAGACATCGTTTTAGGAATGCCTTGGACAGTTTATAGGACTTTCAAGGTCACATAGAGATGGAGATGTTTTAAAATTGCTTTCTTTTATAGGACTAACTTGAAAGATGGAGCTTTCCGAAGAGCTTTCCAGGTGTGTGCCAAAGTTGGTTCCCTAATGATTTTCAAAACTTTGGGGCCAGAATTTTTCATGCTTGACTTCTCTATGAGAGTGTGGGTGTAGATGTTTGTTTTTCTCTGCATCTCCCTCTCTGAAATTTAACGTGAAACCCTAAGGCTGCACTGTGAAGCAACTACACAGAGGTTGAGATTCCAAGTTTACAGTTACAAATTTGGCTTTAATTCTGCTTCATTTTAAACTTGAAGCCTGATTATGAGTTCACAGCATTTTCCTAGATACAAAATCACACTGTGTACGCCCATAGATACATTTCTAAAATAACAGACTTTTGCACTACTTAAAATTCACAAACGTGACATAAATGAAAAGCTTGCCACATCTTGCTTATATATTATACATAATTTGAGCATATTTGAGCATAATGTATTTCATTAATACTGCAAATATATGGCACAGGTTGATCTTTAAGTCTGAAACTGCTTTAGTTGATACTCAGAGAAATTGGGCTGCTTTTGTAAGAAAAAGAATGCAGAGTTTTGAACAAAATAATAACAAATAAGCCTTGAAGTATGAGATTAAATTTTTGCTTATTTAGTGAACCTGACTGGTTTTTTGTAGCATATAGCAATGAAAGACCTTTCAAAAAATGCACATCTGTTCATTTTAGATGATAGAAAATATTATGACAATATTTTGATGCAATAGCATTTTCATATAAATTTAGATATTGTTGTAACATATATTCAGAGTTTCCTAAAGTAGGTTGATATTTGCAGTCTCAGTGACTATGGCATTGTGTGGTCTTACTCTCTTTTTTCAAACATGTTTATATTTGTTGTTTGGAATCTTTGTAATTGGAGATACTGGAGCACTTTTTTTTGCTGTACTTTGCCTTTCAATGTGAATTATACCTTCCTTAGCCTTAACTTTTCATGCAGTCTGACCTTTGAGTGTATTCTAAAGACTGAATTTGAGTTACAGTTACCAAGGTAACATGCTATGGTTTCATCAGTAGCAGGATTATGAATCCTCTGCAGGATAAATCAGGAAGAGTAGAAGGATTTTTAAGGAGAGGGCTTTTTTGTTGTTCTTCTGACTCTAGTTGTCACATATTTCTCCAAGGTTTGCCTTGGAGAAATATGTGACAACATTAAATTCTTTTCACTTTTGCCTTTTCGTTTTCCGTGAGAGTTGTGATGTGAAAGCCTGTCCTGCAGCATTAGAGGTGCCAGTGGAACACAGCGTTGGCTCTGGTGCTGGCACAGCCCCGACAGATGTCTGTGCTTGGCTGCTGCATGTGGCTGCTGTTTCTGTCTGCTGCTCGTGCCTCCTGTCAGAGCTCCCACCCAGCCGTTCCCTCGCTGCCTCTGCGTGAGGACTCCCCCATTTGATACACACAGGATCCACCTAGCATCACAAACAATTTGAGTTGCCAGTGTGATTGCACCTGGATTTTGCCTTTAAGTGAATTATGGAATCATGAGCTCCGTGAACTGGCCCTTGATAACCTTCAGCATAGGTTTGCAAAGAGCACCTGGGGAACATTGCCACATTTCCTAGCTGGAATTACAGGAGACCTCTGTTCATACTCACATTGCTACAGACATATGTGGGTTTATTTTTCTTGTATTATCTCATACCTGTTGGGGACTATATAAGTTTAGATTCAAAATTTCGGACTTTCATTGCCCTGGGGATGGGGACTACATCTTTCGTTGCATCCCTTCCAATGCAGGCTGGTAGAAGTGGGAAATAAAGCTATGTTCTGTGGGAAATAAAGCCGTGCTCTAGTTTTATTGGAATCTTCAGAAAAGCTTTTATTATAAAATATTGTTTAGTCATGAAGATGAAAAATTTTTCTGTGGTCTGTGTCCTTGAGCAGCAGACATAATTTATTTAGAGCAGTCACATGTGAAAAGCTTTCTCTTTCCTTCCTCTTCCTCACATTTTTCCTTCCTTTTCTTTGAAGCTTGTATTTACAAAAGTTTTACTTATGCTTTTTTTTCCCCTTTTCCCCTCTCTTCTGTGTCATCCTTTTCTTTTTGATAGGATCCTTATCTGGGCTGAATGTAGCCCAGGAATACAAGACAATCCCCTTCAGCAGTACTTTCTCTAAGTACTTTGGCTAAAAACAGAAGCTGAAAAATATGTAAGGGAAAGACTGTTTAACTGAATCAACAAACTAAAACAAGATATAAGAATATTTAGTTGCACAGCATTCACAGAACCTTCCTATGCTTAAAGTGTATTAGATTTTCTTAGCTTTGTCTTTTATTACCTTTGTCCTCTCTTTCTGTTTTCACTCTGACTAAGCATGCTGAGATGCTCATGTAGGTATTATTGGATGGTTTTGGGTTTAGCTATTAATCCATGTGACAGTGGAGAAAATCTTGGATGGTTGCAGTGGAATAATAAATCCCAAGAATTCCAAATTTCTGGACACCCAAACTGTGCAAAGCAAACTGCTACCTTCAAGTGCAGGAACACCAGGAAATCTTATTCAGGTTTTTATTGTTCCTGCAAGAACTGCTGCAGCATTATGAGTACAAAGCCTCCTCCTTTTTCAAAGAGCTTAGCCCTCAGCTGCAGTTCAGCTGAGCTCCAAGAGCTGCGTGGCAAAATAAAGAAATAAGGCACTGACCTTTTTATGGTGCAAAGTTGAATATGTGCAATCTTCTGTCTTTTTAAACCTCCCTTTAAAAAAAAAAAAAAACATTAATTCAAAGACTGTTCCTTTCCTAAGTCAGTAAAATCAAATTCTGGGTTAATTATTTCATGCTGATTTTAGGGATTTACTGCTGCTGTGTTGGTTGGTTGGTTTGATTTGCCTGCCTTTTTCATTAAAACAGAGTTTGTCTAATGATCACTTTGTGACATAAAGACAACTCATTTATGTTTTTTTACCTCTAATTATTTCAATTCTGTCATGGAATATTTTTATGATCAGGTAGCGAGTGATTAATTTAAGTGAAACGTTACCTCGTGGGTATCTGCTGTTACATTTATACGTCACATTTATATTTGTATTTCTTACATTTGTGTGGCTGTAGTGCCCCCCTTTGCTTTAAGGGCACAACATTATGCATTCTTCTGCTTTTTCTTTAAGGTTTGGTTTTTTAACTTCATACCATTCAAGTTTTGAAGTGACTTAAAGCAATTTATGGATTTTAGGTGGCACAAATAGCAGTGACAAAATTGGCTTTTTTAATCTGTTGCTAGGGCTAAAGGAGATAGGAGTACTATGCTGAAGCATCCTTTTTGGTTACCAGCATATTTTAATGAGCATTTCAGTGGGCCTGACTTTGAAAAGACCAGAAGCTTGCTTTTCTGCCAAAGTTTATAAAATTTAACATGTGGTTTGACATATTGCAACTTGGATATGAGCACGCAGAACTGACTAGCTGGGTGCTAAGCAGGTCATTTGCCTGCACAGCCTGTTGATTACAGGAACATGGGGCTGAAGGGCGTTTTCCAGTAACCAAAGGGCAAATCCTGTCACAGACTGAGCTGCCATCACTCTCTTGGCAATGAACATGGAATATTTACTCAGTGCTTTGTGGAACATGCACTTTTGTTTTAATCTCATTCTAACTGCATAGCGGTGGTACTGTCCTTTTAGTTTCATCCTTTAATTTTTTAATTTAATATGTTTGGTTTTCATGCCTTGTTTTAGTTTCCCGTGGCTGACTAGCTCTATTTTTGTGCTGAGTTTCTTTGCTTTATCCGGAGACTCTGACAGTTCTTCTGGATGCTAAGTGTTCCAAACTGACAGGCTGCCCATGTCATTTTAGCAACCTGACAGTCATCCCGGAGTCTCCTTGTCGCTTCTGTTCTTGCTTCTAATCTCCTTTTTTTAGATGGTCACTCATTCAGTTAATTCTTCACCCCTTCTTCAAACAATTTTCCGCTGTGATTTTAATTTAAAAGAAAGTTGAGATCCGAAGGCTCAATGTGTGTGAGTCCATGAATGTGTTAAAAGCAATAATTTGTATTATTCCTTTCCTGAAGTGATTCTACAAAGGTATTCTGAAAAATATCTTATTCTAAAATGTATACAATATGATTTACTGAGTCACTCTAAGAGAACTCTTAGACTTTAGACTTTGAGCTTACTTTGCTGCTGATGCTTTTATTGGCATATGTATATTGCTTAAATTAATAAAGGATTGTAATTTGACTGAGACTTTAGATTGCCTGATCTGTCTACACTGGCTTCCAGTACATTACACTTTTTTGTCTACCTTATTTCTAAACTCGTCTGTGTTTTGCAGCAGCCTCTGGTTGTTCTTTTGCTTTTATCCCTGGAATAAACACCACAGTTAGTTCTTGTTATTTTCTCCTCAGGAAGAGGGGAAATCAAGTTGCTGCTCAGTCTTTTTCATCAGCTTAAGGAGATTAAATCTTGGTAGCTCTGCGCTGCAAGCTCTCCATTTTTCCAGCAGCCTCTCTAAAACGTGTACACCAGCGTTTGGCACACAGCGTGTCATCACTCTGTTAGCCAATGACATGTATAAAATCACCTGGAGCTTGTGCCTGGGGGTGGCTCATGGTCTGTTTTGTCAGGATGACACTCGCTTCAGAACTGCTTTTTTCCAGGGAATGCTTCCTCAGTCTGTGTTACTTACTCATGGTTAAATATGTATGACTGTGGTAAAACTCATGTTGTCTGACCACAAAGTTAACAAAGAGCTCATCCGATTCTCTGTGCATGCTCTGTCCTTGTTCCCCTTTCCTGCTCCTTGCTTTCTCTAATTTCTCCCAGCTTTCAAAGCTCTCTGCAGTCTTCTTGGCTGCAGTTTTATTAATTTGTGTGTTTTTCTGGAGCTCAGCCAAATTGACTGGCAACAGGCAGCTGTCTTCTGCCTCAAGAACTTCCTCAGTTCTAATGAGGTTTTACTGGCCTGACTCAGAATGTTACCTGAAACAACACGCTGCTGTCTTGCACCTAATTACAACAGATTTTAATTATCATTGATTCTTAATTACACTGACCTACAGAAAATATGAGCCAATTATAGACTGTTGCATTGTCAGTTGCATTCCCAACTTTTATATAGATTCTTCTAGAGTGTTGATTTCCCTCATTTCAAACTGTACAATCAAACTGAGATGTAGATTCTGAAGGAGGGGGATTTATTTATTTGTTTTTATTATTTGCTCAACTTAGGGGTAGGCAAAGCCATATGCAACTACAAGGCAGGTCTGATTTTATTAAATCATATAAAATTCAGGAGTAGCTGGGATTATTGGGCAAGTTTGTGTAAGGTGTTCCAATTCTCCTCCATTCCTAGTTATCACTGTTTCATTTGTAATGTATTAAGGAATCACATTTTTCAATCATTTCATGAGTGTTTTTTTTAATATGCCTAGCGTGTATTTTCATAGAGAAAAACATGTTTCAAAATACTCTGCATCTCTCTGATAGAAATAGCTAAAATGAGTTCAAAATGTCTAAATGTTTAAAGAGAACAACATAGAATCTAAAAAAAAAGGAATATGGTCTGAAGCTTTTTATATTTCCAGCCTGTAGATTAAGTAGGTGATACCCTTCCAGATACCTATTTGTTATTGTGTTTTACCCTCCAGCACCCACCTTTTCTTAAATATTTGGTTATTCTCTCTGGTTTTGCATTTTTGATGCTATTTCATTTCTTACATAGCCAGTTCTGAGTCCTGAAAGGAGACTCCATCGCCACTGTATTAATCTCTGTGTGCTAAATGAGGTTTTATGTGTTTCCCTGTGTACTCTGTTTGTGACACTTGAATACCAGTTTTACAGGGATGCTGGGACTGTTGGAAAAGGCCATTGTTTCAGAGTGCAGTTGGATTCAGGCCAGGGATTTAACCCCATTCCCAGTGGTAAGATGGAATCCTGCTTATAAGTATGTTCTCCAGTGGCATTTGTGGTCCCACAGTGGTCTGGGGAGAGCTGCAGGGGTTGTTTTAAAGGGAAGGGTGATGTGCACAGCTGCTCCTGCCATCCTTCCTAGTGAAGAAGGGTTTTTCACTGCGAGTTTTCCAGTCTGGAGCAGATGACCTGTCGTGTTGTAGGTGACTGGTACGAGCAGCTGTACCCGCTGGTGGTCACGCTGAAGGACTGCATGGCAGAGGTGGTGACCAGGGCCAAGCAGTCCATGGCCTTTGTCCTGCTCCAGGAACTTGCCTGTGGCTTGCCCCAGTGCCTGATGCTGACCCTGAGGAGAGACATCGTCTTCAGCCAAGCAGTAGGTTGTCTTGTGTCGCTCACTTCCTTCTCTTGCTCTAATTATAAGCATACTCTTCATGCCAGTGTTTGTGGGTTTCTTTCTCATTGGTTTTTTTTTTTCCCTTACAATTTGATACAGCTTTTTCATTTATTTTCCATTATATTCACCTAAATAATTTATAATGTGGTAAGAAATTAAATAGGAAGTAGAAATCCATGGTACTGGCTAGGCAGCATCCAAGCCAGGGAGATTTTTTTCTCCTGGTCACCTTGGAAATAGGGAGAAGATAATTTGTTTTCAGTTTGTGGCAGTGTTTTAAGTGTTTAAATACTATTAGCATGTCTTTCCTTAGAACTGTCTTTTCTTGGCAAATAACTGAAGCTCTTTATGTCTTCTCCTGTATATCATGTTTTTTTCAGATAGATTTTTTTCTAAACATTTCACTTAATTTCTCTCTTAAGTTGGCAGCTGCCTAGGAGATTCAGTTACATTAGATGTTGAACCACTTTCAAATCCATCAGAATTCACATGTTTAATTCACAGTCTTGCATGTTTGAAGCCTGCCAAGTGAGGTTCTGGTCTTATTTATGTCAGTGTAAATAACACACAATGATACAAAACAAATTAAGCTTATCTAATATACCTTAACAGAATATTTCACTACTTTATACACCCCCAAAAAACCCATCAAAATACATTATTATGAAATCATGTACTTAGTCACTAAACAGAAATACCTATGCTGATTTCTCAAATATGTAGGTGCTACCTCTGTTGTGTATAATGATGGCAAGCCTCATTTTAACTGTTTGTCTTGTAACAGTTGAAATGTCTTGTATCTGTTTGTCTTGTAACACTCTTGCACATGTTTTAATTATCTTTACAACTCGCTGGATTGGTCTGTGGTTTTGCAATCAAATTGCACACAGGTTTACATGATCAAGGATTTTTACAACAGCTTCACACTGTTGGATTGCTGGTGCAGTATGAAGGACTCCTTAGCACATACAGTAAGTATTGCTCTTGGACAAAGTTCCTTATGTTCCCTGCCCAGAAGTTACCCAGGAAGTTCTTATTTTAACCTCAGCAAGCCTCTTATTTGGCTTGCTGAATCAAATCTTGTCCTTACAAGACAGTAGACTTGCACATAATAGCACAGCTGAAGTCATTGACACTGTGTTGTTAATTCTGCAGCAAAAGTTATTAATCTGTTTCATTCTGAGTTTCTCAGAGAACACGGCCTGCTTATTGTTCCATGCAGACCTGACCCAAAATAGCAGGTTTATAAAACTAATGCAAACGGAAGATTTAAACACTTACTGCTTTTATCAGCCTCGGCCCTGATCCCCAGTGCTGATAATGTGAAGATAGCCTGAAAACAGTTTCATAGTTTGTTACACATGCCATTATTTGATATGCATTAAAAAGGAAATTTGGAGGGAGAAATTGCCTTATGTTTCAAACTTTGAACTAGATCTATTGGAATCATTCCCTGAATCAGAGATTTTGACTAAAGTAGAGGAATTTAGCATTTGTGCAGCTTTATTATGCAGTTGCTCATTTGGAGATAGCTGTCTTCTCCATTTTACATGATGCTTGTTTTTATTCTCAAAACCTTTGTCCTCCATCAGCAGGAAAGCCTTTTGAAAACTTTCAGAATAGACAAAAATGGCTTTTCTGAGGTTATTTTATGTCTATATAGAGCAGGCTGATTTTCAGAATTGCTTAATACTCATGGTTACCATTTAGGGCACAGAATTGTCAGCAGTTCAAGAAATGAGTCTGGTTTTATGTAGGTTACTGTAATGTGGATTTAGAACTGTGATTTTTAGATGCACAGACTGGAAAATATATTGCTTTGCCCTGACCTATACAGTGACTGATCTGCCAACTCTGTTAATAGTCTCTTTAATCTTTTCATGTAGGTGAAGAAGCAGGGATGCTCGAAGACATGGCTGTGGGCATTTCAGATTTGCAGAAAGTAATGTTTAGAGTAATTGAAGCCAAGTCAGAAGATTTTTTGCCTATTATAAGTGGAAGGCGGTAAGAACTTTGTTTCTTGGAGCCCAGGAAACTGAGCTGCAGTTTTAATCTGTAGCCCATGAAACCCGTCTAATGGTTTTCTTGTTGCTGAGTTCTGTTTTATTGCAAGTGCATTGTTTTACTTTTTAGAAGGTGAGTTAGTAGGGATTCTAAAAGCCAGTAGGCTCTGGGTTACTCTCCTGATAAAAAGCTGAAGTTCCAGTTACTAATACAGATTAATCTGAGCAGCGTCTGTGTTGTGCAGAGCTGCTGGTGCATTATTCACACATGGATACTGAACCCTGGACAAGTGACAAGGCCATTGTTTACAAATGTGGTCTCTAACTGAGAAACTTTGCTTTTGAATGTCCTGAATTTGTATTTCAGCATGAGAAATGAAACTGCAGTTCC
The DNA here is from genome assembly GCF_028551555.1 of Melozone crissalis. Taxonomy (NCBI): domain Eukaryota; kingdom Metazoa; phylum Chordata; class Aves; order Passeriformes; family Passerellidae; genus Melozone; species Melozone crissalis. The sequence goes on along the minus strand of NW_026535998.1, from coordinate 739,692 downwards.
AAGAGTTAGGCCTTGATTGTTTTTAAGATGGAAACCAAAAAACTCTGATGCCACTTAGTATTAAAAACTTAGTAGTCACTTTTAAAAATGGAAGCCTTTTTTAGCTGCTGAAAATCACACAGGACATAGGCAGTCTCAGAAATCCTTGCACAAAATCACTTATCCTTTATGAATCTCACGTGAGTACTGCTGAATGTCAGGACATAAACTGCAATAGTCCGTTTATTTTGGCTATTTGAGGGTTAACAAGATTGGAATGGATTTTTCATCTTTATTATTATTCTAGTCTGAAGCTCCAAATAGTTTTATTTTGCAAAAATCACTTCCTTAATAGTATCATTGCTCTTAAGATGACTGTAAATTAAATTCAGCTAAAAGCAGGAACTTTTAGAAAATATATGTTTCCTCTGAAGGGGGCTTTCACCACTGATTTACTTAATTAATCTGGATGATTCACTCTCATCATATGGGCTTTCTGAGAAGGGATTGAATAAATAACAGGAAGGCTGGAATATGATAGGCAATACATTGGGAATAATTAAAATTAAAAAAAATTTAAAAATAAAATCTACAAGGTTTATGTGGAGGAGTGCCATTCCTCTTAGAGCTGTGATAAGACTGCTCCTATCAAACAGCATTGGAAGTGAACCGTAAAAAGAAAAGATGAAAAGGTGAAAATCTAGTTATTTTCTAATAATTTTTTTAGAAACCCTCCATTTTTATTTTGGTTGTTATATGGTATGGCTCAATAAATGAGAGTGAAAGACTGTAGAAATGCAAGACAGAAAAATCAAACTACAAATTCTTATCTTGAAGAGTCAGCATATTTACTTGTAATTGTTTTTTCTAGGAAAGTGCTTAAACCTGACATTCTGTGTGCACAAACAAATCAATCCAAAGTGTGTGGCACTGTCTAGCAGTGCACTGATCATCTGGTGTGGGTGGTAGACACCAGCCACCCAGGGGAGGTGAAATTCTGTTCAGGAGCTCACATGCTTTTATTAGAGGCCATTCTTTTATTAGAGGCGCTTTTGGAACATTCTTTACAGAATCACAGAATATTTTGAGTTAGAAGGGACCCATATGCATCATCAAGTGCAACTCCTGGCCTTGCACAGGGCTTCCCAAGAATCACACCCCGTGCCTGAGAGTTCAGATGCTTCTTGAACTCTGTGAGGCTTGGTGCTGTGACACTTCCCAGGGGAGCCAGTTCAACCTGCTCAACCATTCTCTGGCTGAAGAAACTTTTCCTGACATTCAAGAACCCCATCCTCACTCTTGTTTTCATTGTTGCTAGTGAACATTACATTATAGAGGTCCAGCTCCCAGCAAAGATGTTTGAGCTGCTGCCACAAGAGATTAACGAGGGAAAGCTGCTTCGCATGTATCCAGTGCTCTTTAATGTTGGAATCAATGAGCAGCAAACACTGGCAGAGAGGTAAGGAAAAGTCACGTTGCATTTTCTGTCCAAGTACTCCATGCTGGTACAGGCTATCTCTCAGGATTAGAAACAAATCTTCTTTGTTATTTGCTCTTAGACAATCTCACATTGACTCAGTGTGTATTTTCAAAGGTATTAAAGGAAATAAACACAAGCTATGAAGCAATGTAGAACAGTGAAAAAGTCCAGATGAAGATAAGATCATAAGCAGGGCTCCGTTTCACAGAGTTGGTGCCATGTTTCTCTTGGATACAGGTGCAAAATGGATTTCTATTTCAGATGCAGAATTTTGGTTGTATGCAGTACTCTGAAATTCTCACACAAGTTTGAAAATTCAAAATTCTTACATCTTGAAGATGGGTTTGAAGAGACCAAACAAGTGATAAGCTAGAGAAATTAGTACTCCTCTGCAACAGATTGCTGGAAACTAATTAATTAGTATAATAATAGTCATGGATTCACCAACGTATTAATTTTCTCTTCCAAGAGAAGGGTATCTGTCAGTCATGTTAAATTACCACATTTGTGCAGGGCTAAAACGGCAAAGTAGAAGTCAAGATGTCAATACAGACAGCTACTTTGTTAAAACTTCTTTTCTTTTAGCTGCTTTTATTAACAGAGCGTCCAAAATACCTAATGCTTATCTTGAGGTTGCATTTGCTCTAAGCCAAAAGCTTATAGCAAAGCTGTAGCTGGAGTAATGGAGGGAGACAGTGAAAATCCTTAACCTGGGTAATAGGCAAGAAGTTAAACACCACAGGATTTTATCTCCTGTTCACTGTAGACAGCCAAGTAAACCCAGTCTTTTAAAGAAGTCTACTAAAGAATGTCATTAGGTAGCTTTGTGAATGTTTATGGGACACTTCTCCAAGTTGAGTGGTGGTATGTGAGAAAATTTAGGCAGAAAGTTGAAATGGGAGACATAGACTGAATCTAAAGACAGTAAAATCTGGCATTTTACTGTGAAAGAGCTGGATAGCTGGTTAGAGAACTTGGAAACTTCTTGAAAATGAAAATAGGTTATTCTGATGACATAAAGAGAAAAGTGCTGAGAGGAGTGACGTGGCCAAACTCATAATGTGCAAAACCAACAAAATCAGTCATGACAGTTCTGAGTGGGACACTCAAAAAATAAGAGGTAAGACATGATGTGGTAAGCAAGAAGCAGGCTGGTGGGAGCTTACACGAGTGAGATAGGCAGGAAGGACTGAGTTATGAATAGTCTGAGGAAAAATTTGACAACATTTAGAAATAGCCTGATTACCTGGGGGCTTGTAGAGGAGTTGGTATGAAAAGATGCCTGGCTTGCAAGTGAAGTGGCAGGAAGTGTTGTTCCCAGTGGTCATTTTACATTGTGTGCAAAGAAAGCCATAGGAGAAAACAAAATAACTGCATATTTATAAATATGGATATGTACTAATATCTGCCAAGAAAATAAGTTCAATGCAGAAGCAGCTTTAATGCATGCAGTTACAGTCTGCTTTTGTCTTAATTCAAAATGCTGCTTAACTCCTAAAGTTGTACATTTGTTTTTGAGACTGAAAACACCACACACGATTTATGGCTAAAAACATGGAGGGGTTTGTGGGATAAAGAACCTGAGAATATAAAAACACTTTCGTGGCAAATTTCTAGGAAATGTTACTGTATTAGAAAAAAAATCTTTTAATTTGTTTTTTGATAGAATACACTTGAGAATGTTTCCGATTTAAAAGAAATGTTCTCATGTGACAGTGCAGCAATGGCTACTAAGGAAGTAGTTACATCTTCTCCCTGTGGCCTGTTGAAATATTTGCTTCCCTTGTTCCCAATTTAGCAGCATATTTGGTATCTTCTGATCTGTGTCCCCTTCTCTCTGAGTTTCTCACTTATCTGCCCATGCCTCTCTTCCTGTACTCCTCCATTCCCTTTTCAAATCTATTCTGAAGATGAATTTCAAAACTTTGGCCCTAATTGTCATGGGGACATTCGTGTCTTTACAATCATATCTCCTGTAGTACCGTGAGATTTAGTTTCTTGGCATGTGAAATGTGGCTGTTGTAGAAATCTTGGTCTCAGAGAGAAAGATATTTGTTTTTATAGCTACAGTTATTTTGTAGATAAGCTTCTCTTCCATCTTGTGTCACTTCCATATTATCCAGCTCTTACAGAAATTGGTATGCTTAAGCAGTAGCAGCACTAAGAGATGGAGAGTTGGTGTTCTCTGCCTGTGGTACCCAATTTTTGGAATTGGAATTCCCCCAAAGTGCCTTTCCATTTATTCACGATTTGTGAGGGGAAAAGAATAAGTGCCTTATTGCATGTTTGTAAATAGATTGCTTTGTTAATAAAGTTTTGGAAGAAGTATGCATCAGCGATGATCTCATTTCCAAAAATTAATTCCAAAGCATACAAGAACTTAACTACTGCATGTTTGACAAAATCTAATGCATTTAGCACCAAAGTTATTTCTTTATGCAAAGAAATAACTATGAAGGATAATTTATCTTTTGTTGTTGTTTGTGGGTTTTGGGTTTTTTTCATAATTTATTGTGTATTTTCATAGGTTTGGAGATACCACTTTGCAGGAAAACATTAACCAGGAAAACTTAGAGCTTCTCAAAGAATATTACAAGTTATTTACAGAAAAAATGCCTCCTGATTGTGAGTACAAAATAATGCAATGTCCAAATCGGTTTGAAAAGCTTTGAGTAGGTAGAAGGTTATAAGACAGTAATATTAGCAGAATCCCATAACTTGTTCCATAAATTTAAACATTTTGTACCTGTACATGACCCTGCTGGTCTCAGGAGTGATTTCAGGCCTTGTGCCACAGCAGAAACTACAGAGAAAATGAAACAGAGGAATGATGAACTGAACAGCTATTTTAAGTTATTAAAATAATAAGTTTGTTAATATTTCATGTAGAGGACAGTCTGTACCTACTGTATTTTTACATAAATACTTGGTGGGCAATTTCATCAGCTTCAGTCATACCCTCTGTTCTTATTCTGAAAATATGTTGAGGTTTGGTGAACCATGGAGAAATCTGCAGATCAAATACAAGCAATGAGCCACATCATCATTATATGAACGACAAGGTTTCATTGGAATAGGCCCTGTATTCCACTTCTATAGAACTTCTGTATTATAAACATAAGCATTACTATGCTGTTACTCTGATTGCCAGAAGCAAGGACTGAAGAAAACATCTGCATCAATCGAATCCTGTTAGTTTTAATGCCCAAACTATAGTCCCAAATGTGGGAGATTTAACTGCCTGATGTTTAAATGCTATGTAAAACTTTAATAAATCACATGCGTATGTATACATGTTTATCTCTTATATCAGGATGATTTTAATTTGTTAATCATTTTGACAGAAACAAAAGCCCTTCCTAAATGATGGGCAGGATGCCCATCCATCCCCCCACAGACCTAGTATTTATTTCCAGGATGTCTACAGAGAAACTCATACAATAAGTTGGGTGATTAATTGAGGGGAATCTTGCTAAGAAAACATCCTCGAAAAACTAACCTCATGCAGGTTAGGACTAAGGTAGATCTGCTACCTCATAAATGGATTTTATTTTATAAAAGCAAAAATTTGCATGCAGACAGTATTGGCTACTTTTCATTAACACAATTTAAACTTGTACTGCCTTCCTGAAGGATTATTAGTGAGCCACACAGTTCCTGGACTTCTTTCAGACTGTGAAGGCTTTTGAGAACTAATTGTGTCTAGTTCATCGTGTATTTTCTGGTTATTATAACTTTCTTGCTTTTTTTCTTTACCTTTAAGAACTCAGTCTCTTCTTTATACAATTTTTTGTGGAACATAAAGCATCTTTTGGTTCCACTGCCCTTCCCAGTAGCTCCCTGCCAGTATACAGAGTCAGTCTTTTGCCTTGGAGAAATGTGCCTTTTAAACCAGCCCCCTGGGAAAAAAGGGAAGCTCTCAAACTTGTTCATTTGTGGCAGGACTTAATCCCACTCCTGTTCCCCCTCGTCTGGAAGACAAACCTCCATACAAGGCTGGCAGCAACCCTGGTGCTGGGGCCACGTGAGAGGCATTCAATATTGATGGCTTTTTGATGGTTTTGTCCCACCTATCCAGATAATTTCCTATAATGCCAAATCTGTGCTACAAAATCAATGCAGGACTGTGTTCCCAAAGCTGTCAGTTCCAAACAGTGCTCAAAAAGCCCAACAGAATTTGAGCATTTGCAGCCCTATTTGCCAGGCTGTTGGATCCACCCTTGGCAGCCTCCCTGGCCTGCTGCCTCATTCATATATTCCCTTTCAAAGAATTCAATTTCCCACTCCCTGAAAGGTATTGCCACCTTCGCTGTTAGTTTTCCTCTTGTGTCTGTATTTCTCCTTGGCAATAATAGTCTTGCTTGTAACTAAGCATCCACTGACTTTCTGTCTTTAGGATGAACATACACTTCGTCATTTACCCATTTGTTAACTTCTTAAATTCTTTTAGCAGAAACTGAAAATAAGAGCATGTTTCCAGCAAGGTTCCTACCAAAAATGCTGACCAAATATAGCTCAAAATGGTACTGCTTTTATAGAAATACTAAGACAGTAAGGGTCCAAAAACGTAAGATAGTTGTTTAGTAGTACGTAAGTACCTGAAAACAAAAAGGCTGTTTGGTATTTCCAGGCTTCTCCCCCTTATCAGCCTGATTTGGTGGTTTGGTACTGTGGGGGACCCAAGGAGTTTAGGCCATTGATCATTTCCAGTCAAGGTGCAACCCCTTTGGCAGTACTGTGAATTAGGAGACTCTTGCTGTACCTGTGCTGAAGTCATCCCTCTGAGATGTCACGTTTTCTGCTGTGACCCAAAGGAAAGCTACTGGGAGCAATAGAATGTTTAGTGATACATTTGCATCATCTCAAAGCATCTTTGCCATTTTGTGCTCTCTGTTTTAAAGAAACAGATGCACCCATAAGTGTAATAGTCTAGCAGAGTGTGATGTGGTTTTATGTGCTCTACATTATCTAATGTACAATCAGAGCTTGTGATACAGAGGTAAAACAATCCACATTAAAATTATTGCAAAACAGATTCTGGATGTATGTTTTCCTCCCTTTTTCTTTTTTTCTTGTTTGTTTGTGAGTTTTTTTAGACAGCACAGTATGACTGGAGCAACTTAGTTCTTTTTGAATAGATTTAAAGTACTTCTTACTATGAATCATGGATAAGGGAAACTACAGAATTTATTAGATGTAAAAGGTAAAAGCCTGTTGATGAGAGGGATCATTCCAACTTGGATCACGTTAGGAGAATGGATATTGACCTTCATTAATACTTCCCTCATTTTTTTTCTTCCAATTGAGTATAAGTTTTTGGGCTTGGGTTTGGGGCTTGGGTTGTGGGGTTTTTTCCCCTCACTGGATGGATAATTTACTTTCTCTGCTTGAAGAAATCCATTGATCAATTTAGTTTCACTTTGTTCCACTTGATTCTGGCCCCTTTATTTGGTGATAACTATGATTTAAATTCTTTTTACTTTGCCACCATGAGAAGAAATAATTTCAAAAAACAGATTCTGCATGTTTTTATTGATTTTCAGAACTAGCAAGGATAAATGCAACATTAGAAAAATCCCTCCTCTATATACATATGAAACAGAGGGGGAAATTAAATTGCCTACTCTTGAATTTTTGCTGGAGATGTAGGATAAATTAAACTTCAACTTAAATTCCATACCCAGAACAAGCAGGTAAATTTTTGGATTTTAAGCAAACTTGAAATTATTTTCTACTTCAAAATAAAGCCCCACTTAATTTCAGGAGAAATATACTTTGTTACTTTTTAGAGGGGATACTAAGTGCTGTTTAACCCTTATCTTACATTATGGAAAAATCTAAGGCATATTTTAAAACAAAAACTAGATGTTTCAATTTGAAAACAAAACCCTAATTTTTTACTTTAATTTTAAAAAATAATCATCCCATCAAAGCAGGTTGTAATACACTCAGTTTTTTTTTTTATTTTTCTGATTTCTTTTGAATGTCTGTAATAGCTGATGAACAGAACTACAGCAGAGATTTGGTTTTGTTTTTCACCATCCATTTATAAGATAAAGGTTGAAGATACTTCAAATTTCCACGTGAAGATCTTAGGGAGGACAAGGCAATACTCAAAAGACATAAGGTTTGCTTATTCCTTAAATATTTAGCTGGTAATTTCTATCCTGTGTTCCAAAACAAGGCTGTAAATAATAGACCTGTTCTTTACCATGAGCATTCTTTAGTCGGGACAATCATATGACCAACCTTATCAAAATGAGCAACTTTTTTCGTCCTTTTTTCCCAGGTTTACCACATTTTCAAGAACAAAATGATTTAAAGGGATTGCTAGAAAGTCTTCATCAAAATATCCAGGCCAAAAAGAGAAAGAATGTAGAAATCATGTGGCTGGCTGCAACGGTGAGCTCTCTTGTTTCAAAGAAATTGATGAACTAACCATAAACTCATTTTCATAAGCTTGCTGACTTTGTAACTGCAATGGATTTTAAGGAAATGACTGGAAAACTCACTGGTTAAAGGAGGCAGATGTGCTGTAATAGTTTTTTGCAGACAATTTCTTTTTCTCACTTTTTAAACTGGTAGAACCTGCTAGAATTTGAGTGATTTGTTTGATATCCATTCTTTGATAATATAAAATTACTCAAAATAATTTTTTAGTGTCCTTGAGGTATGATGTGGGACATGATTGCTTGGTTCCCTTACTTTAACTTTCTGAAATGTGTATTTCTGGTCCTAGTGATCTACACACTGTTATTCTATATTCCATTTATTTATTGAAAAAGATGTAAGAAGAAAACTTTGTCAGTGCAGTAGCTGTGCAATATCACTTTTTTATTGCAGTGGAAGTACAAGATTCCACATATGAGCCCATCACTCATCCAGAATAATTACCTGGGATTTTTTTACTTTATTTTATAAATGATTTTTTAATATTTTAAAATTTTTTTAGGACTCATTCACATCGAATAGCCCCAATGAATCGGGGGCTTCCAAAGATACTAGTGCAAAGAGAATTAATCTCTTCAATGAAACAGTTCTTTCACATAATTATTTAAGCAGATTATCATATAGTACTTGTTTTAAATCCCAGTGCAACTGTTCAAATTTTTAAACAGATTTAACTTTTAAAATTTTCAATTATATGATGGAAGAAACACTCATAGGTTCTCCTTCACTATCCTGTACCTCTTTGGATTCTAAGTAAGATTCCCTTAATTGGTTCCCTAAATTAAACTTTTGAGATTGTCCTCACCATGGTATCACAAAGAACTTAAAGGCTCTAAGTATTTTTTGATTTTTATAGAATTTAATAGTATTTATTGTTTAATAGAATTTCTAAGAATGCAATTAGCATTAGATGAAGAAACACTTATTTGCTGGACTGACACTGGTCATGTTTCAGTTCATGTTCCAGTTCATCCTGCGAGCTCTCCCATGATAGCCAATGCGGGAAGTTTCTTTTTGTGATTCCTGCTGTAGTTTATTGCCTTGCTGCATTCTCACAAACATTTTGAGGTTTTGTACCATTACAGCTGTGATTCCCCAGGGATAGGTGTAAGCAAAGTATTACCTTTTCTCAGGACAGGTTATATCTGGGAAATGGTAGATTTGGGCACAGAAGCTCTCCTTCAATTTTTCTTTTTCTAGTAAAATATCATTTGAAACCATAGTATAAACTAATGGAATGATACAACCACAGATTGATTCCTAAGAGGAAGAATCATCCTCCAAAATGTCATGTTTCCTTTATGTGTTATAACTTTTTCAAAGTATAAGTGAAAGTAGACAATCCATGGCAGCAATTTGTTAAACTTTATTAATTGTGAGCCATACATTGAACAGTTCACCTGTTGAAAATAAAAACTATGTAAGTTAGATGTGTCTGACTCCATACCTTCACAAGAAGTTAGTCTGCTACATTCATGTTTGTGAGTTAAGACTCACCATATCTTCATTCATCAGATATTCAGACAATTTAGCTTTCATTGAACAGGGCAGCTGCTGCATTCAGTGAGGAAACGGTGAAGGAACTGTTTCTTTTATAGTTATGAAAGTCCCATGTCAAATTCAGGAATTCAGTGTACTGGTACTAACTTCCAGAAGGTGTTTTCTTCTTGAGAAGTGCTGTAGCTGTCTGGAAGCCCTCGCTGGGCTTGCAGAGCTGTAGGGCTGCGCAGCCTGGTAGGAAGGAAGGGCTGACCTGTGGGGCCTGCCCGTGTTTCAGATTTGCCGCAAGCTGAACGGAGTGCGCTTCACCTGCTGCAAGAGTGCCAAAGACAGGACATCCATGTCAGTGACGCTGGAGCAGTGCTCCATCCTGAGGGACAGGCACCAGCTGCACAAAGACTTCTTCATCCGGGCGCTGGATTGCATGAGGAGGTACGTGGGGCTCCATGGAACTCTGAGCCAGGCCAGGGCTGCCAGCGAACAGGGCCTGAGGCTGGTTCTGAGGGCCCAGCAGAGCCCAGGGCCACGGGCACACAGGGTCTGAGGCTGGTTCTGAGTGCCCAGCAGAGCCTGAGGCTGGTTCTGAGTGCCCAGCAGAGCCCAGGGCCACGGGCACACAGGGTCTGAGGGTGGTTCTGAGTGCCCAGCAGAGCCCAGGCTGGTTTTGAGTGCCCAGCAGAGCCCAGGCTGGTTCTGAGTGCCCAGCAGAGCCCAGGGCCACGGGCACACAGGGTCTGAGGCTGGTTCTGAGGGCCCAGCAGAGCCCAGGCCTGCCTGCACAGGGTCTGAGGCTGGTTCTGAGTGCCCAGCAGAGCCCAGGCTGGTGCTGAGTGCCCAGCAGAGCCCAGGGCCATGGGCACACAGGGTCTGAGGCTGGTTCTGAGTGCCCAGCAGAGCCCAGGCTGGTGCTGAGTGCCCAGCAGAGCCCAGGCTGGTTCTGAGTGCCCAGGGCCACGGGCACACAGGGTCTGAGGCTGGTTCTGAGTGCCCAGCAGAGCCCAGACTGGTGCTGAGTGCCCAGCAGAGCCCAGGGCCACGGGCACACAGGGTCTGAGGCTGGTTCTGAGTGCCCAGCAGAGCCCAGGCTGGTGCTGAGTGCCCAGCAGAGCCCAGGCTGGTTCTGAGTGCCCAGGGCCACGGGCACACAGGGTCTGAGGCTGGTTCTGAGTGCCCAGCAGAGCCCAGGCTGGTGCTGAGTGCCCAGCAGAGCCCAGGGCCACGGGCACACAGGGTCTGAGGCTGGTTCTGAGTGCCCAGCAGAGCCCAGGCTGGTGCTGAGTGCCCAGCAGAGCCCAGGCTGGTTCTGAGTGCCCAGGGCCACGGGCACACAGGGTCTGAGGCTGGTTCTGAGTGCCCAGCAGAGCCCAGACTGGTGCTGAGTGCCCAGCAGAGCCCAGGGCCACGGGCACACAGGGTCTGAGGCTGGTTCTGAGGGCCCAGCAGAGCCCAGGCCTGCCTGCACAGGGTCTGAGGCTGGTTCTGAGTGCCCAGCAGAGCCCAGGCTGGTTCTGAGTGCCCAGCAGAGCCCAGGCCTGCCTGCACAGGATCTGAGGCTGGTTCTGAGTGCCCAGCAGAGCCCAGGCCTGCCTGCACAGGGTCTGAGGCTGGTTCTGAGTGCCCAGCAGAGCCCAGGCTGGTTCTGAGTGCCCAGCAGAGCCCAGGCCTGCCTGCACAGGGTCTGAGGCTGGTTCTGAGTGCCCAGCAGAGCCCAGGCCTGCCTGCACAGGGTCTGAGGCTGGTTCTGAGTGCCCAGCAGAGCCCAGGCCTGCCTGCACAGGGTCTGAGGCTGGTTCTGAGTGCCCAGCAGAGCCCAGGCCTGCCTGCACAGGGTCTGAGGCTGGTTCTGAGTGCCCAGCAGAGCCCAGGCCTGCCTGAGCAGCAGCCTGACTGCTGCTGGGTCACCTCAGGGCAGGCTCTTTGCAGCGGTGTGTTTTATCTGTCATTAACAGTTTGTGAGACAGATATGTGAAATCTTGCAAGGGTCAGCTCACCGAGTGTAGAATATGAGCAGTAGTCTGAGCAGCAGTTGCTTTTAAAAAAAGTTATCTTTCAATTTTGAGGGTATTTTAAAAACCATTTGCGCAGTCATTAAATTTTTTGTTCGACATCTACACAAACACTGAGAAAGCAAAAGAAAAATTTGTTACGCATGGCAATTCTTACTAGTCACGTTATTGAAAAGAAACATCCAAGTAGGTTTGGACTGGTGGTGTTTGCCACTAATACCTGATGAAATCTTTACTGCGCTTTAGAAGAAGTGAATTAAAACATGTTTTATTCTAAATTGCAACTATGCAGAAATTGAGGCTGATATTATCAGGAATGTGTAATTAAAAGATGTAAAGATTTTTCATTACCTGAGTCTTTGATGAATAAAAAAACCTTCTTGAGCAAACAAATGTCAATCATAAAATTAATCCACATGCTAGATTATCTAAAGAAACTTTCATCATTGGTTTTAATGAGCTTAATCATATAGTTTTAATCATATAGTAACAGTTCTAATCACATTGTCAAGAGGAGTTTTAAAATGTGTATCCCCGACACTAGAATAACATATAACAAAGGTCACTGCAAAACTAATAGAAAATATTTTGGTCAGCCTGCAAAGAAGTAACTGAATCATATCTTGGACTTTTCTTAAACACAAATTGTTTGTATGGTGGCTTTATAAAGATCCTAATAAGTAAACAAGCATGTTTACGGTCTGTAATGGGTAATTCTGGACCTTCATATTTATTATTGCCAGAATAGGTGCTTAATGTGTAGATTAATACTGTAGGTTTGCCCACATAAACCCTTTGTCCTTTGGCAAAGATAGCTGCTCTGAAGAGAAAAGGTAATTTTATAAAGAGTAAATGAGCTGAGATGGCTTAGCTGTAGGTTTAGTTTACAAGTGCTACTAATGCAGTGAGATGTGGTGTGTTGAACTGAGCTGTATTGTTTTGGATGTATTGCACCTTGCATAAATCCCTCAGTCTCTGTAGTGATTCAGTGAGTGAATGAGTTTTGTGCAGTCTTTCATAACTACATATTTTATCATTAATGAATTCTGAGTTTTCTGTGTTAAATTTTGTTTGTTGGCATTTCAAATGCTTTTTTTTTTTTTCTGGTATGTCTCCAATAAATACAAAAGTATGTAAACTACAGTAAGTTACCAGACAGGAAAATAATTTAATTACATAAAATCGCCATAATGTTAGAATAGCTTTGAGTAGAGTAGGAGATTGGAAAATTTTCACAGACATAAATATAATTTTAAAAAACCTGAACTTGTTAGTAAAAAAATGTAGTAGGTTTTTGTAGATCAAAATATAAATGGTTTTGAGTGGGTTTATGTCATGTGAGTGATTTGAAAGTTGAGAAGATTAACACATTAGTTATATTTGCAGGCAACAGTAATTTGAAGTCACAGAAGAATGTTGTAAAGGCAAAAAAATCAGAATAATACTTAAAAATTAAACAAGCAAATGGGTATATGAGGTTGAAGCACCATTACAAAAATGTAAAATCTATCAGTTATGCTGTACTTTCAAACAGACAAAAGCTTTATCCTGCTCTTGCCCTGTATATGAATTTCAGAACTGACTTAAAGTAGGTGAAAAATGAGTTACTTTGACTTGGGTAATAGGATTGTCTGAGGACTAAAGCAAAGGCTTTGCAGTAGTGGCAGTAGCATACAAAATAATTTGCACCATCAGGATAGTAAAGAAATAAATCTTCTAACTATGCTGGTTGCTATCAGTCTAACACAATACTAGAGGTTTAAAAATAAAATACAAAAAAAACCCAGCCAAATTCCTCTTTTTCCCTCCCGAATTCAAAATTTTCACGTCTAAGAAGAGAACCTATTTTCCTTCAAGGGCAGACAGAGAAAAACTATTTGCCATTTAATTTGCAATTTTAGCAGTTTTTTTCCCAATGAATCTTCTCTAGATCACTTTGTTAAAGTTTGTCAATCAAATCCCTTTGTGCTGATTGTCACAAATTGCTTTTAAGCCTTTCAGAAGAACAAGTAGACATGAAAAATTCAGTTTTACCATCTAGAATCCTAACAGTTTGGGTTGACCTTTGAAAGGCTTCTTTTAAGAGTTAACAGTGGGAGGTAGAGACTGCTGTGAAACTAAGTGAACTGTAGAAGTAAATGGTGATTCAAAAGCAGACTTTATTGGAAATGCCATAATTTTGAGATATGAAAATTATAAAGGTGCCTGTGTAGCCATTAGACTTTTTCTTTGTCTGCCAGTGGTGACAGAGCTTTTGCAGTGGAAAAAGGAAGCATGCGTTTACAGGTTCATGCTTCCTTGCCACCAGCAGCTTGGAGATGCTGCCCTCCTGTGTGCTGCTGCTTTTCAGCTTCTTCAGGGTGCCCAGAATTTTGAGCAATCCAGAAGTGATTCCCAAAGTTTCAGCGTATTTGCCTTGGTGTACATTGCATAACTCTGTTTTGGAAAATACTGCCTGTAGCTGTTCTTTTAATGACTTAGTTTGTAAGTGGAATTGTTGTCGTTTAGTGATAAACTCTACAATGTTTGTTGCTTCTTTATAAAAAAAGGCTGTACAAGAATGCTTCTATTAGTTCTTCCTTTCACTTATGAAAAATGTGGAAAATGAAGCAATGATGGCAATGCACACTTTCTCATTTACAATATGTAATAGATGGCTTTGTCCTCAGTCATAAGTCGGGCCATTATGATGCTGCAATTGATGTGTACCTGGAGCAGCCATTCTATAAATAATTCCACATATTATAATTTCCTTGATATAGGTTTGTGACTTCCATTGATCTTAGTGACAGGCATAGTTCAGAATGAGGAAAATCAATATATCATCCCCTCTGTATCAAGTGCTTGTAATTCACATCGTATTAAAACCCTGTTTATAATGTCTCTGCCACTTCCAAGTCTCTTTTTGCAGGCATCAATATTCTTATTTTTCCCTTCACCCATACCTGAATGTTTCCTATCATTCAGTGTTAAGTCTATTCCAAGAGACAGAGAGGCACAAAACTGGTTTACCTGAGTTCTGTGGAGGATTTTATTAAGAGTTGGTTAGCTGAGAAAGGCCATACTGACTTAATGCCGCTGGTTAAGCTTGAAAGGGAGGTCAGCAGTCTCCGATTCAGTGACTGCTGACAGGCAAGAATGCCGGATGGCCTTGCTGCAACATGAGGAAAGGGAGGTGAGATTAGTCCTGAATATCTGCAGAATGTAACAGAAGAATAAGCATAAGAATGTAGAAGTAGGTGTAGTTGCTGATATGTAACTAACCAATCCTGAGCTCAACTTTTGCAATATGTATGAAGCTTATTAAGAACCATATTTAACCCGCCGTATTCGATCAATAAATGGGACTTGGATGAACCAATTGGTGTCTGGGTCTCCTTCCTCCGACAAATGGTGGAGAATGCGGGCAAAGGCAGCATTCTGAACGTTCGCTCTTTTGGATTATAAATTCGCCACGGTCGAGGAAGTTGGGTGAGAGTCCTTGCAGCCGGGACGGTGCCGGATTTTAATAGCACCCTTGAGGATTACAATGGTATCTCAAGTCTCTACATGTCGCAGGAGCCTGGAAGAGCTGCAACAGCGCGCGCTGATATATAGGTATGGATAGGCAAGCGACATACGACCTATTCTCCTCATATTTAGAAAAGCGAGGAGTAAAAGGGGTAGATTTAAAAAAGGAGTTACCAGGGTTATTAGCTTATGGTCATTCTAAAGGGATTTTTGCTAACCCACATACAGTTCATGAGATAGCAGAGTGGAAAAAGTTTGGGGATATCCTGTGGGATGCAGTGTTAGATGATGATAAGTCAGCAAAGAAATTTGGCAAGTTATGGCGGGTGGTGTATAATACGTTGCTTCAGCAGGTTTCTGAGAGAAAGGCAGCAGAAAGGGCAACAGAAGCTTATAAGAAGAATATAGGGTATGGTCGTGAGGATGATCCCCTGGCACCTTCTGTAACTCAGATACTTATGCCTAAGAGTCCCCAGCAGAGTGGTGTGCAGGATTTTCCTATAAATAGTGTGGAACCGTCTGCACCTTTACTGTTGGGGGAGGAGGGCAGGCTGGATGGTGGAGGTAAGAGCTCGCCTCCGCCGCCAGCTTCAGGCAGGTTGGATGGTGGGGGTGGGAGCAAGCCAGCTTCACCTCCGTCTCCAGCTTTGCCTCCGCCACTTCCCCCGCGAGAGTCGGCTTCGGTGGGGGGGGGGCCGCTTCCCCCACGCGAGCCAGCTCCGGCTTCACCCTCGGCTTCGGTGGGGGGGGGGCCGCTTCCCCCGCGTGAGCCGGCTCCGGTTTCACCCTCGACTTCGGTAGGGGGGGGGCCGCTTCCCCCGCGCGAGCCAGCTCCGGTTTCACCGGCTTTGCCTCCGCCGCTTCCCCAGTATGAGTCAGCTCCGGCGGGGGGGCTGAATCCCCCGCCGGAAACCTCGGTCTCGGTACCGAAATGCCAGCAGCATAGCACCCTTAAAGAGTCAGATCCTATCCCGGGGGCACACAGTGACCTATGGGGGGAGATGGCTAAGCAGAGAAGGGAAGCTTGGGCTGATGTGGCAAAAGAAGTAATGCAAATGGGGGATGGCGAGGCGATGGAAGTAGTCTCTAGTCTTGCATGTCCGGTTACATATACACCACAATATGATGCACAGGGGAACCTTACGCATAATATAGCAGCCTATGAGCCCTTAGACTGGAAGCTGCTAGCTCAGTTACGTTCTACAGTTAGTCAGTTTGGAGTAAAAAGTGAACCTGTTAGGCAAATGTTAGATTATCTTTTTAATACTCAGATTTTATGCCCAAATGATTTAAGAGGAATAGTTCGGTTGATATTTACTCAGCATCAGCAGTTACTGTTTAATGCACATTGGCACGCTTTGGTAAATGAGTCAGTTGCTGTACAGCGAGCTCAAGGAGATCCATTACATGGAGTGACAGTAGCTGAGCTTATGGGCTTAGGGGCATTTTTGCGTACAGAGGCACAGATGATATCGGGAGCAGATAAGCTTAGAGAGTCTATGCGGTTAGTGCGTGCTGCAATAGATATGGTTAAAGAACCAGGAGGGTTACCGGCTTATATGGGCATTAAACAAGGTAGAGAAGAATCATTTGGGAATTTTATAGACAGGGCAGCTACTGCTATAGATCGGGCTGGTGTCGCAGACTACATGAAGGGGGCGCTATTGAAGCAGTGTGCTCTTCAAAATAGCAATCCAGCAACACAAAGAGTGTTAGCTACTTTGGGGGCAAATTGGACCATTGAGGAAGCATTAGAGCGAATGGCATTAATGCCAACAGCTTCACAGGCATTTATAGTAGATGCAATAAAGGAGCTAGGGTTAGGATTACAAAAGCAAGCAGAGTCTACTCAAAGTCAGGTGTTAGCTGCTCTTGCTCCTCTCCGAAATGGCTCACTGGCGGTCACGCAGAGCTCGAGACCTTTCCTCAAGTGCTACAGATGCGGCAGTGAGGGACACACGCGACGAACATGTCAAGCAACCGGGATATGGTGTCACAACTGCCGATCCAGTTCCCACAACTCTACAGCTTGTAGGCGCCGGTCGGGAAACTATCCCAGGAGCGCGCAGCAGGCGAGCCGTGCCCAGACACAAGTAGCCGCCGTGACATCGGAAACACCAGCTGCCGACGCAACATCGCTGCCACCCCCTGTCTGCAACCAGCCACAGAAGGCAGCCTCGGCTTGGACTTATCAGCAGCAGTAGACGTCACATTAATGACGAATCGGCCTGAGAGGATACCAACTGGAGTAAAGGGTCCTCTCATTTTGAATGAACAAAAATGTGGAGCATTGTTATTAGGACGTTCTTCAATAACTATGCTGGGATTATTTGTATTGCCTGGTGTTATCGATGCGGATTATACAGGGGAAATACAAATTATGGTTTACACCCTTTATCCTCCTATTAAAATAACAAAAGGACAACGCATTGCACAATTAATACCACTATGTCAAATGACATCTGGTATACCATCATTTACTGGACAAACGCGGGATGAAAAGGGTTTTGGCTCTACTGGTGTTACACTTTTAACTGTGGATTTACAAAATAGACCAAAACAAAAGGTGGAAATTACCCATGGACATCAAAGCATAACCCTTTATGGATTATTGGATACAGGAGCAGATACCAGCATTATTTCTCCAGAAGCATGGCCACAACATTGGCCTCTGTTCCCATCATCAAATATGCTCACCGGAGTAGGAGGATTTACATTAGCAAGTAGATCACCACTTTTGTTAGTGTGTATTGATGATCAACAAGTATCTGCTGTGTTTTCAGTTGTTCAATTACCACCTACAGTTTCTTGTTTAATTGGAAGGGATATTTTAACACAATTGGGAGTGGTGTTAACTAATCATCACCCTTTGGGGTAATTGCCATTGCTTGGACTTTCCCCATTCCACTCACCTGGAAAACGGATACACCGGTGATGGTTAAGCAATGGCCATTAAAAGGGGAGAGTCTTATGCATGCCCATGAATTGGTAAAGGAACAATATTCACAGGGACACTTACGACTTTCTACGAGCCCTTGGAATACACCTATTTTTGTTATCAAGAAGAAATCAGGGAAATATCGTTTGATACATGATTTACGGGCTGTAAATGAACAGATGGAATCAATGGGGGCCTTACAGCCTGGTCTTCCAAATCCAGCTATGATCCCAGAACACTGGCCACTTTTAATTATTGATCTAAAGGATTGTTTTTTCACTATTGGGCTGCATCCTGATGATATGAAGAGATTTGCTTTTACTTTACCGGCAATAAATCGTGGAGAGCCAGATAAAAGATTTGAATGGACGACTCTTCCGCAAGGCATGCGTAATTCCCCGATGTTGTGTCAGCTTTATGTTGATGCTGCATTACAGCCACTACGTCGTAAGTGGCCAGCAACTATAATATATCATTACATGGACGACATTTTGTTTGCCCAGCAACAACCATTCTCCTCTCTGCAGATTGACAGTATTAGAGATACTCTTTCAGCATATTCGCTTGTTATTGCTGCTGAGAAAATTCAGACCACCACACCGTGGAAATATCTGGGATGGACTTTAGCAGATCAAAAAGTAATACCTCAAAAATTGGAATTACAATTGGACATTAAAACTTTGCATGATGCACAGAAGTTGCTGGGAGATTTACAGTGGTTAAAACCTATTGTGGGAATACCAAATCATTTATTAGAAACCCTGCGGCCTTTGTTAAAGGGTATTGATCCTACTACTCCTGTACACCTGACAAAGGAGCACTATCTTGCCTTGCAACAAATTAGTAATTGTGTACAACAGGGATATGTGTCTCGTCGACAACTCGACTGCCCTATTGACCTTACTATTTGGAATAGTCCTTGCCATTTGCTTGGTGCTCTCTCTCAACAACAGGAGAAAACGGGGGAGATACGAGTTCTGGAATGGTTGTCACCATCACTACAACATAAGAGAACAATATTCTCAAAAATTGAACAATTGGCTGTGTTAGTCAAAAAAGGGCGTCTCAGAATTATTGAAGTGGATGGTCGAGAACCTGCTACCATTAGATTGCCTATGGAGAAAGAGACTTTAGACTGGTACTTGATTAATTCAAAGAACTTGCAGGAAGCATTATTAGCATCACCTGCTAAAGTAGAAACCAGCAAATTAGTGCCTAAAGTTTTGCAATGGATGACAGAATGGAACTGGATTACTCGACCATTGAGGGAAGAACGCCCTATAGAAGGAGCTATTACAGCTTTTACAGATGCGGGAAAGAAATCAAGGCGTGCTGCTGTCACCTGGCAAGAAAAAGGACAATGGAAGCATCAACTTCTTACAGCAGATCCTGCAGATAGTTTACAAACTTTGGAATTGTTGGCAGTAGTATGGGCAGTGTCTAATTTACAGGAGCCTTTAAATGTGGTCACAGACTCTATGTATGTTGCCGGAGTAGCCAGACGAATAGAGGAAGCAGCAATTAAGGAAGTGAATAATAAACGATTGTATGAACTATTGATACAATTAAGGAAAGCTTTACGAGAAAGAAGTGCAGCGTATTCTGTGATTCATATTAGGAGCCATAAATGGTCTGAAGGTTTAGGAGAAGGGAATGAACGTGCAGACAAATTGGTTACTTTACCCATTGATAACTCTTGTCCTATTGACAAGCATACATTGGCCAGAGAAGCACATAGCAGATATCATCAAAATGCAAGAGGGCTTGCAAAACATTTTGAACTGAGTTTATCAGAAGCTAAAGCCATTGTTAGAGCGTGTCCAATATGTAGTTATCATAATGAAGGAATAGGTTTAGGCGTGGGAGTTAATCCTCGAGGTTTGGAAATAAATGAAAAATGGCAAATGGATGTTACACAGGTACCTAGATTTGGTAAAGTTAAGTACGTGCATGTCACTGTAGATACATATAGTCACTACATATGGGCTACGGCTCAGGCAGGACAAAAAGCTACACATGTTATTAGGCACCTGTTAAGTTGCTTTGCTGTTATGGGAGTTCCAAGAAGCATCAAAACAGATAATGGTCGAGCTTATGTGTGTGCTAGGGTCCAGAAATTCTTAAATCGGTGGTCCATTAAGCATGTGACAGGTATTCCACACTCTTCTACTGGACAGGCAATAGTGGAAAGAGCAAATGGTACCCTTAAACGGTATATTGAGAAGCATCAAGACTTAACAGACCCACAATCATGTTTGGCCAAGGTTCTGTATGTGATCAATCATTTATGTATTTTTGGAGAAGATGATACCCCTCCTGCGATTAAACATCATCCAAGGTCAGGTCAGAAAAATACTGAGGAGACAGAGGTCTGGGTTAGGTATAAGAACCCGAGTACAGGATTATGGGAAAAACCTGCGAAAGTATTATATTGGGGTCGGGGGTATCTTTGTGTTTCTTCACCTACAGGACCTTTGTGGGTGCCTGCTAAGTGGACTAAACCTGTTTTTGATGCAGCCTCTAGTGGATCGCCTCACAGAGGAGGACAGGGAGCGACTGAGGGAGAAACTGCCTCTAGTCCTACAACCGCTGCTGCTACAGCTGAAGGGACACTCGAAAGTGTTGGACAGAGCACTGACATGTCACTATCGGACGGCCCAGGAGTTGATTGGTTTTACTGACTCATTATCAACTTTTCGTTTAACAAATCCAGCAAAGGAACATTGCCTTGACTGTTATGATCCACATTGTGCTGCCTGGATAGCTCTACGTTGTGGGGGCTGTGATAATACTTTTTGGATAGAACAATCATTATTACGGGATTTATGGTGTCATACTTGCGAGCACGAGCACACGTGGGGTAAAAACTGGCAAGATGAATTAAGGAGACAAACGGGACTAAATGCGGATGTCGCTTTAAATCTTTATGAGTCTCCTGAACAAAAAATTCTTGCTTATTATCGTTGGGAAGTACAATGTGTTGTAAGTAGAATTAAGGTTCAAAGTAAATCACGTATAATCTCTGTAAGGTGTAGAAAATTAGTACCTTTAACACAACGTTCTATTGTAGGGCCCTTCAGGGGGAATCCTGAAAGAGCATTAGATCATTGCATTGAAAAATTACAAAAATTAAGTTTGAAAGTGACGGGACCAGTGAAATTAGGAGCAGCAAAACTGAAAACTGATAAGAAAAAGAAGGCTAGAAAGGGAGCAACCTCTTCTAAATAAGGCTAATTAGTTTTCTATGATTAGGACAATTTTACATTTGTGGGACCCTCGGGAGGATACAGTTATTGAAGAAGATAACGAGCAGGAACAACGATTACGAAATAAAATACGCCTTGCGCTAAAGAAAGAGCTTGAACTATTAGCCTTATATAGTAAGAAAGGTGAAGAGGCTTTGCAATCACCACCATTAAATTGGTTGCATTGGGTCGAAGAGACAGATTTTTATACTGGTCCCTACTTACATTCACTTCCTTGTTATGTTTGCAAAAGGGATGCTGATAAGTGCTATGCATGGATAGCTTTGCTTTGTGCAGGTTGTAATAAGATTTATTGGTACTCACAAAAGACAATAGCAAATTTATGGTGTGGACCTTGTTTCGGGAAGTGGATTCAAGATTTTGTCTGGGTTAGAGCTCTTGAACAAAATACTGGTCTGCCAGGAAGGGCAGGATTGGAGCTTTTTGAGAGTGCAGAACAAGTGGTTATAGCATATATTAGATGGAAGTTGCAGCAAGCACTTAGAGAGCTTGAAGTTACTAGTGCCTCACGCATTATAGCAGCTCGCTGTAAAGCTGATTTGCCTTTAAACTTGCCATATGCTATACCTGTGAGCAAGGATGCTGATTTGGGGTTAGATCAGTGTATTCAAAGACTGACTCAGGTCCATTTTAATCAGCCTAACAAGTCAAGTAAAAGACAGCAGAGGAAGAAAAAACAGGCAAAAAGGAAAGAAAAATGAAGTTTGTTTTTATTATACTGCTTAACGCTGTAGCAGTTAAAGCAGTAGGAATAACACACTTCAGTCAGCCAAGAGAAAATCTATGGGTAACACTTGCTAATCAAACTAATCAATCATCACTTTGTCTTAGTCTTGGAGGGGTTACTAATCCATTTCGAACATGCTTGGTAGGACTTCCAGTGTGGTCTCCTGGAGAATTTTGCAGTTTAATAAATAATCGAACCTTATGCATGCGTAACATGTCTAACATCACATTGCCAGCACAGCAAGGATATACTGCAGGTCAGAGTGATGGCTATCGCCAATGTTTACTAATCCAATCACTTAACACTTCCTTGCGTTCTCCTCCTGAAGAATTAGATCTTTTTGGAAGTGCAAATGCCAGTATGTCTAACACCACAGCTGGCGGATGGTTTAGTTTCAAACCCTTGGATGTCCAGAATTTAAATCAACCTAAAGACACATGGGCCACCTTGGATTCATCCCTGAATTTGAGTGAATTCTCTCCACAGCATTACAGTCAATGTAACGGCACAAACATTACGGCACCAATGAAATTACCTACAGGAATATTTCTAATTTGTGGAGACAGGGCGTGGAATGGTGTACCAGCTAAGCCACAGGGTGGACCCTGTTATTTGGGAAAATTGTCCTTGTTTCACCCTAATGTATCCTTGCTAATGCAGCTCAGTCAAACATCAAACAGGAAAAGGCGTAGTATACATGACTTGGACTGCAGCCAGATTGGAGATCCAAAGTTTTGGGGTACATTCAGACAAGTAGTAGTTTCAACTATCTTACCAGGAGGATCTGCCAATAAGGCTATGAATTTAGCAAAACAATTAGGGTGCTGGACAAGAAATGAGCTGAACCAGACATCCCAAATTCTGGACATGATGACTGCAGATGTGCAAAGTGTTAACCATGCTGTTTTGCAAAATAGAGCTGCTGTAGATTTTTTGCTCTTAGCACAAGGGCATGGATGTGAAGAATTTGAGGGAATGTGTTGTATGAATTTGTGTGATCATTTGGTGTCCATTCATACTAAGATAAAAGAACTACAACAGGGACTTCACAATCTCAAAGAAGAAGAAGGTTTAGGAATTGACGAATGGCTTAAAGGCTTAGGGCTTGGACCATGGCTAAGGAACATTGTGACATATGCTATCGGCTTACTGGGTGTGATCTTAATGTTTTTGCTTATTTTGCCTTGTATTTTTACTTGTATTCAAAACATGGTTAGCCGTATGATAGCAAAAACCTGGCAAACTAATCTCCTTGCTCAAGAAGAAAGCGGGGGAAATGTGGAGGATTTTATTAAGAGTTGGTTAATTGAGAAAGGCCATACTGATTTAATGCCGCTGGTTAAGCTTGAAAGGGAGGTCAGCAGTCTCTGATTCAGTGACTGCTGACAGGCAAGAATGCCGGATGGCCTTGCTGCAACATGAGGAAAGGGAGGTGAGATTAGTCCTGAATATCTGCAGAATGTAACAGAAGAATAAGCACAAGAATGTAGAAGTAGGTGTAGTTGCTGATATGTAACTAACCAATCCTGAGCTCAACTTTTGCAATATGTATGAAGCTTATTAAGAACCATATTTAACCCGCCGTATTCGATCAATAAATCGGACTTGGATGAACCAATTGGTGTCTGGGTCTCCTTCCTCCGACAGGCAGCCTTGCTGGAACTGGTCGATCGAGAACTGGAAAAGGGTCACATAGAACCCTCCACCAGCCCATGGAACACCCCGGTATTCGTAGTCCCCAAAAGGTCCGGACAAGGCTATCGTCTCGTCCACGACCTGAGAGAAGTGAACAAGACGATTCGACCCATGGGTCCAGTCCAGACACTGCTTCCCACGAACTCAGCCGTCCCCACAGGGCAGCCGTGTGCAGTACTGGACATCAAGGACTGCTTCTTTTCAATACCCCTGCACCCTGAGGACAGAGAACGATTCGCCTTTTCCGTGGCATTTCGGAACGGCGAGAGGCCCAACCTTCGCTTCCAATGGAGAGTACTTCCGCAAGGCCTGGTCGACAGTCCCACCATATGCCAAATCACCGTGGACAAAGCACTGATGCCAGTCCGACACTCATACCCCACCGCAACCATCATCCAGTACATGGACGACATCCTGGTCGCAGCACCATCGACAAGCCAAGTGGATCACCCGGTGTCCACAGTCACGGAAACCCTTCAAGCCAACGGCTTCGAGATCGCGAGCGCAAAGATCAAGAGAGGACCCTGCGTGACCTTCCTGGGAGTAGGCATCACAAGCTCCTACGTGACACCCCCCGAGATGAAGATCAACCGAGACATCGAGACGCTCCACGACGTGCAACGCCTGGTGGGATCGCTGCAGTGGCTTCGCAACATCGTCCTGATTCCTCCCGAGATCATGGACCCTCTGTACGACCTCCTGAAAGGAAAGCACCCCTGGGAACCCAAGGAGCTGACACAGCAAGCAAAGAGCTCCCTCGACTTCATCGAAGTGTCAACATCAGCAGCAACCCTAATGCTGGAAGAAGCACTCTCCTCGCGACAGGGCACCGTGTCAGTCATCCACATCAACAGCCATGACCCAGTCAAAGGTTACTTTCAGATCGGCAACGACAAAGCAGACGCCGCAGCGAAAGGCGTTTGGACCTTGCAAAGAGCTCGTCAACTGCACGAGTCGCTCCACATCGGAGTCAAAGCACTGGCGAAGAGATGCGGAATCTCGATGGCGGACGCCAAACATGTGGTAGCCACTTGCCCTCATTGCCAGAAGTCACCCCTTTGGTGCTACGGAGTCAACCCGAGAGGCCTCAAGCCCTCAGAAATCTGGCAGTCGGACTTCACCTGGTGCGAAATACTAAGGCCCCGAGCTTGGCTTGCAGTGACAGTAGACACTTATAGCGGAGCGATCGTAGCTACACAGCACCCCAAAACCAATTCCAAAGCCACAATTCAGCACTGGCTGACAGCCATGGCCTGGCTTGGCATCCCCAAGCAGATCAAAACGGACAACGGCTCCAACTTCAAATCCAAACAAGTACAGGAATTCGCCTCGAAATGGGGTATCACGCTAGTGCACGGCATCCCACATAACAGTACCGGACAGGCCATAGTACAGAGAGCAAACCAGACCC
Source organism: Melozone crissalis (assembly GCF_028551555.1). Classification (NCBI taxonomy): domain Eukaryota; kingdom Metazoa; phylum Chordata; class Aves; order Passeriformes; family Passerellidae; genus Melozone; species Melozone crissalis. The sequence continues at coordinate 714,730 of NW_026535998.1, read as the reverse complement.
TGAAAACCAAGATAGAAGTGTTGGCAAAAGCAGAGGGCTTTGCCAACGCCATTCCCCCAGGAGATCAGGCACGTATGCTGGCAACCGCCTTGCTGGCACTGAATCAATTCCCTAGGGGAGATGAAACAAACAGTCCCGTTCAAAAACACTGGGTTACTCGAACGCTAGAAGAGGGCCCGCAGGTGGTAATCAGAAACGAGCTAGGCGAGTGGGAACAGGGTTGGAGGCTGGTGCTCACAGGGCGAGGGTACGCAGCGGTCAAAAAGGACGGCAAAATCAGGTGGTGTCCACTTAAGTCGATTAAACCGGACCTTCAGGGCGAGCAGAATGAGACTGACGAGAATTGCGAGTATCTGTTTACAGGACCTGCTCGTGGGACGTCCTCGTGACGCGTACTTTCCAGTTCCGGACGAAAGCGACAGACCACCAAGCCGCCAAGCAGCACCCAAGAGACCCGCACGGGTGAGACCCAAGCACCAAGGGTGTTTCTGTGCGATTTTGCTGTTGGGGCTTGTTGCCAGGGGGCAAGCCAGCCCAGACCACTACCCCCATCAGCCCTTCAGGTGGGTAATGCGACACCTTAGTAGGGGCAAAGCGCTCAGACAAATCACCACACGGAACACCCCATCCTTCGTGCTCCGCATCACCGACCTGTTTCCAGGACAGCCAAAGGTACACCCCTATTCCCCACACGTCACACACTCGTACCTATCCTACTGGTGCCCAGCTTCAAACCCTGGGAAAAGTTACTGCAATCACCCAGGGTGGGGATACTGTGGGCACTGGGGTTGCGAAACTATAGTTACAGATGCCAGGCCATCGGGGCCTGGGTGGGATCCACAAGAGCCAGACAAATTCCTACAGTTCACCTGGGCACCCATCGGTTGCAAAATACCCCTCTTCTTTCACGGGAACTTCCATCGAAACCAACATAAAATCCCTAGATTTCGGGCATGCACTGAGTACAACAGGACGGTCTTGCAGCCAGATCACCCTAGCTGGGCCACAGGCAGAACGTGGACAGTAGTCCTTCAAGGGTCAAAAGAGAGGGCGAATGTGCAAATTATCAGGCTTCAACCGTCAGCACCCCGAGCAGTCGGACCCAACAAAGCGATTAAAAGCGTGCCAAAAGGGAGAAACGTAACCTACCCCAAAACCTTACCCACAGGGGTCAGCAAAGTCCCGACCAGTCAAGCGGAGACCTTTCAGATGAGCCGCTTAACTGAGTCAGACGCAGACCCAATCCTTCGCATGTTAGAAGCTACCTTTGTATCCCTGAACGAATCCAACCCTAACCTAACCGAATCCTGCTGGCTTTGTTACGATGTCAAACCCCCCTTTTTCGAAGGAGTCGCTCTAAACACTCCCTTCAGTTACTCCTCAGCCGACGCCCCTCACCAGTGCAGATGGGACACCCCTCGCAAGGGAATCACCCTGAGTCAAGTCACAGGCCGAGGCAGATGCTTTGGCAATACAACCCTAGCTAGGCGGAAAGGCAACGTCTGCACCAAAATCGTCAAGCCTAACAGGAAAAACAATAAATGGGCAGTCCCAGCCGCATCTGGGATGTGGGTTTGCCAGCGATCCGGAGTGAGTCCTTGTGTGTTCCTTCCCAAATTCAATGACTCTAACGACTTCTGTGTCCAAGTTCTGATTGTTCCTAGGATCCTGTACCACTCAGACGAAGAAATGTACCATCTTCTTGAGGGACCCGGCCGGATCCACAAAAGAGAAATATTGACAGATATAACTATCGCGATGCTGCTCGGCCTGGGAGCAGCCGGAACGGCCACAGGAGTCTCAGCCCTAGCGACCCAGCACCAAGGACTGTCACAGCTGCAAGCAACAATTGACGAGGACCTGCAAAGGATCGAGAAATCCATCTCCTTTCTAGAGAAGTCGGTCTCCTCACTCTCAGAAGTGGTCTTGCAGAACAGGCGAGGCCTAGACCTCCTGTTCATGCAGCAAGGGGGCCTGTGCGCCGCCTTGAAGGAGGAGTGCTGTTTCTACGCAGATCACACGGGAGTCGTGAGGGACTCCATGGCAGAACTCCGGAACTGACTGGCTCAGAGACAGAAAGACAGGGAGGCCCAACAGGGCTGGTACGAGTCCTGGTTCAATCAATCACCTTGGCTAACCACTCTGATTTCTGTCCTGATAGGTCCATTGGCCATGCTGTTTCTAACAGTCACCTTCGGACCATGCCTGCTGAACAAACTGGTCTCGTTCGTTCAGACCCGCCTGGAACGGACCAACATCCTGTTCTTAGGCCGACGACAATTGCTGTGAAATCAACCAGAGAATTCAACCAGGGAATTCAACCAGGGAACACCGTCAGTCACAAGATCCTCCCAGCTTGTCTGACAAAAGCTTACTCAGGACTCCCAAGACCCTTTTCCCTTGTCAAGCTATGACCTTATACCTCACTTAAGTACCTATAGGCATGACTACCTCATCCATTTGTGAAAAGGGGGGGGGAGATGTGGTAGACAGGGAAAGGCGCTGCGGAAGATCTCGCGATGTCACAGAAAGCCAGGACCCTCAGATCCCCTTAGATAAGACCATCTGCCTCCCATAGATAAGAAACTTACATAGGAATGTAACCTGCCTAACCAAATTCCAGTAACTTTCCATCCCCTACCCAGTAACAGTCCACCTCTTACTAACCATAGAAGGTAAAGACAGACCCATGCTGACGTAGAGAACCCTTAGACTATAAAAACCCAAGAGACGACATAATAAACGCCTTTTGACCGTCCATCACATTGATGTCTGCGTGTGTCATTGGCCCGAGAGGCCCTAGTGAGAGGGCTGCCGTGCTGTTCGTCTGAACCAGGTCGCCTGCCTTGCATCGGAAGGCAACACTCTCTTCTAGTCTACATGTTAGGAAAAAGCTTTTCCACTCTGTCTGGCAAGGAGAAACTGTGCCAGCACAGAAAACATCTCCCATCGTGTTCTAGAGGCTGCACGGAGGTCTGCCGAGTGTTTTGCAAGAAGAGAAAGAAAGTTATCCAAAACAGCTTGCAATCGGATGTTCATGTGAATAGAAAAGGCAGGAGAGTGGTCAGGTACTGTTTTCTCTCAGTTGGCAAGCTGCGCTCACAATCGCAGTGTTGTACAGCTTGTTTCATCACCTTTGCGAAGTTGCCGCTCTCTCCGGCTCCCGGAGACGAAGAAGCTGCTTCTTCGCGCAAAGACGATTCTGCCGCTCATAGTGCTCTGCGGTGTGCGCCTTCTGCCGAAAGAGGCCCGGGAGCTGTGCTTAGCTCTGCAGAGCACCGTACCTTGGTCTTTAGCCTCTCTTCTCGTCTACATCTTAGCAAAAAGCTTTTCCACTCTGTCTGGCAAGGAGAAACTGTGCCAGCACAAAAAACATCTCCCATCGTGTTCTAGAGGCTGCACGGAGGTCTGCCGAGTGTTTTGCAAGAAGAGAAAGAAAGTTGTCCAAAACAGCTTGCAATCGAATGTTCATGTGAATAGAAAAGGCAGGAGAGTGGTCAGGTACTGTTTTCTCTCAGTTGTCATGCTGCGCACACAATCGCAGTGTTGTACAGCTTGTTTCATCACCTTTGCGAAGTTGCCGCTCTCTCCGGCTCCCGGAGACGAAGAAGCTGCTTCTTCGCGCAAAGACGATTCTGCCGCTCACAGTGCTCTGCAGTGTGCGTCTTCTGCCGAAAGAGGCCAGGGAGCGGTGCTTAGCTCTGCAGAGCACCGTACCTTCGTCTTTAGCCTCTCTTCTCGTCTACATCTTAGCAAAAAGCTTTTCCACTCTGTCTGGCAAGGAGAAACTGTGCCAGCACAGAAAACATCCCCCATCGTGTTCTAGAAGCTGCACGGAGGTCTGCCGAGTGTTTTGCAAGAAGAGAAAGAAAGTTGTCCAAAACAGCTTGCAAAAGAATATTCATGTGATTACAAAAGGCAGGAGAGTGGTCAGGGACTGTTTTCTCTCAGTTGGCAAGCTGCGCACACAATCGCAGTGTTGTACAGCTTGTTTCATCACCTTTGCGAAGTTGCCGCTCTCTCCGGCTCCCGGAGACGAAGAAGCTGCTTCTTCGCGCAAAGACGATTCTGCCGTTCACAGTGCTCTGCGGAGTGCGGCTTCTGCCGAAAGAGGCCCGGGAGCGGTGCTTAGCTCTGCAGAGCACCGTACCTTCGTCTTTAGCCTCTCTTCTCGTCTACATCTTAGCAAAAAGCTTTTCCACTCTGTCTGGCAAGGAGAAACTGTGCCAGCACAGAAAACATCTCCCATCGTGTTCTAGAGGCTGCACGGAGGTCTGCCGAGTGTTTTGCAAGAAGAGAAAGAAAGTTGTCCAAAACAGCTTGCAATCGAATGTTCATGTGAATGGAAAAGGCAGGAGAGTGGTCAGGTACTGTTTTCTCTCAGTTGGCAAGCTGCGCACACAATCGCAGTGTTGTACAGCTTGTTTCATCACCTTTGCGAAGTTGCCGCTCTCTCCGGCTCCCGGAGACGAAGAAGCTGCTTCTTCGCGCAAAGACGATTCTGCCACTCACAGTGCTCTGCGGTGTGCGCCTTCTGCCGAAAGAGCCCCGGGAGCGGTGCTTAGCTCTGCAGAGCACCGTACCTTCGTCTTTAGCCTCTCTTCTCATCTACATCTTAGCAAAAAGCTTTTCCACTCTGTCTGGCAAGGAGAAACTGTGCCAGCACAGAAAACATCTCCCATCGTGTTCTAGAAGCTGCACGGAGGTCTGCCGAGTGTTTTGCCAGAAGTGAAAGAAAGTTGTCTAAAACAGTTTGCAATCGAATGTTCATGTGAATAGAAAAGGCAGGAGAGTGGTCAGGTACTGTTTTCTCTCAGTTGGCAAGCTGCGCACACAATCGCAGTGTCGTACAGCTTGTTTCATCACCTTTGCGAAGTTGCCGCTCTCTCCGGCTCCCGGAGACGAAGAAGCTGCTTCTTCGCGCAAAGACGATTCTGCCGCTCACAGTGCTCTGCGGTGTGCGCCTTCTGCCGAAAGAGGCCAGGGAGCGGTGCTTAGCTCTGCAGAGCACCGTACCTTCGTCTTTAGCCTCTCTTCTCGTCTACATCTTAGCAAAAAGCTTTTCCACTCTGTCTGGCAAGGAGAAACTGTGCCAGCACAGAAAACATCTCCCATTGTGTTCTAGAAGCTGCACGGAGGTCTGCCGAGTGTTTTGCAAGAAGAGAAAGAAAGTTGTCCAAAACAGCCTTCAATCGAATGTTCATGTGATTAGAAAAGGCAAAAGAGTTGTCAGGTACTGTTTTCTCTCAGTTGGCAAGCTGCGCACACAATCGCAGTGTTGTACAGCTTGTTTCATCACCTTTGCGAAGTTGCCGCTCTCTCCGGCTCCCGGAGACGAAGAAGCTGCTTCTTCGCGCAAAGACGATTCTGCCGCTCACAGTGCTCTGCGGTGTGCGGCTTCTGCCGAAAGAGATCCGGGAGCTGTGCTTAGCTCTGCAGAGCACCGTACCTTCGTCTTTAGCCTCTCTTCTCGTCTACATCTTAGCAAAAAGCTTTTCCACTCTGTCTGGCAAGGAGAAACTGTGCCAGCACAGAAAACATCCCCCATCGTGTTCTAGAAGCGGCACGGAGGTCTGCCGAGTGTTTTGCAAGAAGTGAAAGAAAGTTGTCCAAAACAGCTTGCAATCGAATGTTCATGTGAATAGAAAAGGCAGGAGAGTGGTCAGGTACTGTTTTCTCTCAGTTGGCAAGCTGCGCACACAATCGCAGTGTTGTACAGCTTGTTTCATCACCTTTGCGAAGTTGCCGCTCTCTCCGGCTCCCGGAGACGAAGAAGCTGCTTCTTCGCGCAAAGACGATTCTGCCGCTCACAGTGCTCTGCGGTGTGCGGCTTCTGCCGAAAGAGGCCCGGGAGCTGTGCTTAGCTCTGCAGAGCACCGTACCTTCGTCTTTAGCCTCTCTTCTCGTCTACATCTTAGCAAAAAGCTTTTCCACTCTGTCTGGCAAGGAGAAACTGTGCCAGCACAGAAAACATCTCCCATCGTGTTCTAGAAGCTGCACGGAGGTATGCCCAGTGTTTTGCCAGAAGTGAAAGAAAGTTGTCCAAAACAGCTTGCAATCGAATGTTCATGTGAATAGAAAAGGCAGGAGAGTGGTCAGGTACTGTTTTCTCTCAGTTGTCATGCTGCGCACACAATCGCAGTGTTGTACAGCTTGTTTCATCACCTTTGCGAAGTTGCCGCTCTCTCCGGCTCCCGGAGACGAAGAAGCTGCTTCTTCGCGCAAAGACGATTCTGCCGCTCACAGTGCTCTGCGGTGTGCGTCTTCTGCCGAAAGAGGCCCGGGAGCGGTGCTTAGCTCTGCAGAGCACCGTACCTTCGTCTTTAGCCTCTCTTCTCGTCTACATCTTAGCAAAAAGCTTTTCCACTCTGTCTGGCAAGGAGAAACTGTGCCAGCACAAAAAACATCTCCCATCGTGTTCTAGAAGCTGCACGGAGGTCTGCCGAGTGTTTTGCAAGAAGAGAAAGAAAGTTGTCCAAAACAGCCTTCAATCGAATGTTCATGTGATTAGAAAAGGCAAGAGAGTTGTCAGGTACTGTTTTCTCTCAGTTGGCAAGCTGCGCACACAATCGCAGTGTTGTACAGCTTGTTTCATCACCTTTGCGAAGCTGCCGCTCTCTCCGGCTCCCGGAGACGAAGAAGCTGCTTCTTCGCGCAAATACGATTCTGCCGCTCACAGTGCTCTGCGGTGTGCGGCTTCTGCCGAAAGAAGTCCGGGAGCGGTGCTTAGCTCTGCAGAGCACCGTACCTTCGTCTTTAGCCTCTCTTCTCGTCTACATCTTAGCAAAAAGCTTTTCCACTCTGTCTGGCAAGGAGAAACTGTGCCAGCACAGAAAACATCCCCCATCGTGTTCTAGAAGCGGCACGGAGGTCTGCCGAGTGTTTTGCAAGAAGTGAAAGAAAGTTGTCCAAAACAGCTTCCAATCGAATGTTCATGTGAATAGAAAAGGCAGGAGAGTGGTCAGGTACTGTTTTCTCTCAGTTGGCAAGCTGCGCACACAATCGCAGTGTTGTACAGCTTGTTTCATCACCTTTGCGAAGCTGCCGCTCTCTCCGGCTCCCGGAGACGAAGAAGCTGCTTCTTCGCGCAAAGACGATTCTGCCGCTCACAGTGCTCTGCGGTGTGCGCCTTCTGCCGAAAGAGCCCCGGGAGCTGTGCTTAGCTCTGCAGAGCACCGTACCTTCGTCTTTAGCCTCTCTTCTCGTCTACATCTTAGCAAAAAGCTTTTCCACTCTGTCTGGCAAGGAGAAACTGTGCCAGCACAGAAAACATCTCCGATCGTGTTCTAGAAGCTGCACGGAGGTCTGCCGAGTGTTTTGCAAGAAGAGAAAGAAAGTTGTCCAAAACAGTTTGCAATCGAATGTTCATGTGAATAGAAAAGGCAGGAGAGTGGTCAGGTACTGTTTTCTCTCAGTTGGCAAGCTGCGCACACAATCGCAGTGTTGTACAGCTTGTTTCATCACCTTTGCGAAGTTGCCGCTCTCTCCGGCTCCCGGAGACGAAGAAGCTGCGTTTTCGCGCAAAGACGATTCTGCCGCTCACAGTGCTCTGCAGTGTGTGTCTTCTGCCGAAAGAGGCCCGGGAGCGGTGCTTAGCTCTGCAGAGCACCGCACCTTCGTCTTTAGCCTCTCTTCTCATCTACATCTTAGCAAAAAGCTTTTCCACTCTGTCTGGCAAGGAGAAACTGTGCCACCACAAAAAACATCTCCCATCGTGTTCTAGAAGTTGCACGGAGGTCTGCCGAGTGTTTTGCAAGAAGAGAAAGAAAGTTGTCCAAAACAGCTTGCAATCGAATGTTCATGTGAATAGAAAAGGCAGGAGAGTGGTCAGGTACTGTTTTCTCTCAGTTGGCAAGCTGCGCACACAATCGCAGTGTTGTACAGCTTGTTTCATCACCTTTGCGAAGTTGCCGCTCTCTCCGGCTCCCGGAGACGAAGAAGCTGCTTCTTCGCGCAAAGACGATTATGCCGCTCACAGTGATCTGCGGTGTGCGCCTTCTGCCGAAAGAGGTCCGGGAGCGGTGCTTAGCTCTGCAGAGCACCGTACCTTCGTCTTTAGCCTCTCTTCTCGTCTACATCTTAGCAAAAAGCTTTTCCTCTCTGTCTGGCAAGGAGAAAGTGTGCCAGCACAAAAAACATCTCCCATCGTGTTCTAGAGGCTGCACGGAGGTCTGCCGAGTGTTTTGCAAGAAGGAAAGAAAGTTGTCCAAAACAGCTTGCAATCGAATGTTCATGTGAATAGAAAAGGCAGGAGAGTGGTCAGGTACTGTTTTCTCTCAGTTGGCAAGCTGCGCACACAATCGCAGTGTTGTAAAGCTTGTTTCATCACCTTTGCGAAGCTGCCGCTCTCTCCAGCTCCCGGAGAAGAAGAAGCTGCTTCTTCGCGCAAAGACGATTCTGCCGCTCACAGTGCTCTGTAGTGTGCGCCTTCTGCCGAAAGAGGTCCGGGAGCGGTGCTTAGCTCTGCAGAGCACCGTACCTTCGTCTTTAGCCTCTCTTCTCGTCTACATCTTAGCAAAAAGCTTTTCCACTCTGTCTGGCAAGGAGAAACTGTGCCAGCACAGAAAACATCTCCCATCGTGTTCTAGAGGCTGCACGGAGGTCTGCCGAGTGTTTTGCAAGAAGAGAAAGAAAGTTGTCCAAAACAGCTTGCAATCGAATGTTCATGTGAATAGAAAAGGCAGGAGAGTGGTCAGGTACTGTTTTCTCACAGTTGTCATGCTGCGCACACAATCGCAGTGTTGTACAGCTTTTTTCATCACCTTTGCGAAGCTGTCGCTGTCTCCGGCTCCCGGAGACGAAGAAGCTGCTTCTTCGCGCAAAGACGATTCTGCCGCTCACAGTGCTCTGCAGTGTGTGTCTTCTGCCGAAAGAGGCCCGGGAGCTGTGCTTAGCTCTGCAGAGCACCGTACCTTGGTCTTTAGCCTCTCTTCTCGTCTACATCTTAGCAAAAAGCTTTTCCACTCTGTCTGGCAAGGAGAAACTGTGCCAGCACAGAAAACATCTCCCATCGTGTTCTAGAAGCTGCACGGAGGTCTGCCGAGTGTTTTGCCAGAAGTGAAAGAAAGTTGTCCAAAACAGCTTGCAATCGAATGTTCATGTGAATAGAAAAGGCAGGAGAGTGGTCAGGTACTGTTTTGTCTCAGTTGGCAAGCTGCGCACACAATCGCAGTGTTGTACAGCTTGTTTCATCACCTTTGCGAAGCTGCCGCTCTCTCCGGCTCCCGGAGACGAATAAGCTGCTTCTTCGCGCAAAGACGATTCTGCCGCTCACAGTGCTCTGCGGTGTGCGGCTTCTGCCGAAAGAGGCCCGGGAGCGGTGCTTAGCTCTGCAGAGCACCGTACCTTGGTCTTTAGCCTCCCTTCTCGTCTACCTCTTAGCAAAAAGCTTTTCCACTCTGTCTGGCAAGGAGAAACTGTGCCAGCACAGAAAACATCTCCCATCGTGTTCTAGAAGCTGCACGGAGGTCTGCCGAGTGTTTTGCAAGAAGAGAAAGAAAGTTGTCCAAAACAGCCTTCAATCGAATGTTCATGTGATTAGAAAAGGCAAGAGAGTTGTCAGGGACTGTTTTCTCTCAGTTGGCAAGCTGCGCACACAATCGCAGTGTTGTACAGCTTGTTTCATCACCTTTGCGAAGTTGCCGCTCTCTCCGGCTCCCGGAGACGAAGAAGCTGCTTCTTCGCGCAAAGACGATTCTGCCGCTCACAGTGCTCTGCGGTGTGCGGCTTCTGCCGAAAGAGGCCCGGGAGCGGTGCTTAGCTCTGCAGAGCACCATACCTGCTTGTTTAGCTTCTCTTCTCGTCTACATCTTAGCAAAAAGCTTTTCCACTCTGTCTGGCAAGGAGAAACTGTGCCAGCACAAAAAACATCTCCCATCGTGTTCTAGAGGCTGCACGCAGGTCTGCCGAGTGTTTTGCAAGAAGAGAAAGAAAGTTGTCCAAAACAGCTTGCAATCGAATGTTCATGTGAATAGAAAAGGCAGGAGAGTGGTCATGTACTGTTTTCTCTCAGTTGGCAAGCTGCGCACACAATCGCAGTGTTGTACAGCTTGTTTCATCACCTTTGCGAAGGTGCCGCTCTCTCCGGCTCCCGGAGACGAAGAAGCTGCTTCTTCGCGCAAAGACGATTCTGCCACTCGCAGTGCTCTGCAGTGTGTGTCTTCTGCCGAAAGAGGCCCGGGAGCTGTGCTTAGCTCTGCAGAGCACCGTACCTTCGTCTTTAGCCTCTCTTCTCGTCTACATCTTAGCAAAAAGCTTTTCCACTCTGTCTGGCAAGGAGAAACTGTGCCAGCACAGAAAACATCTCCCATCGTGTTCTAGAGGCTGCACGGTGGTCTGCCGAGTGTTTTGCAAGAAGAGAAAGAAAGTTGTCCAAAACAGCTTGCAATCGAATGTTCATGTGAATAGAAAAGGCAGGAGAGTGGTCAGGTACTGTTTTCTCTCAGTTGGCAAGCTGTGCACACAATCGCAGTGTTGTACAGCTTGTTTCATCACCTTTGCGAAGCTGCCGCTCTCTCCGGCTCCCGGAGACGAAGAAGCTGCTTCTTCTCGCAAAGACGATTCTGCCGCTCGCAGTGCTCTGCAGTGTGTGTCTTCGGCCGAAAGAGGCCCGGGAGCTGTGCTTAGCTCTGCAGAGCACCATACCTGCTTCTTTAGCTTCTCTTCTCGTCTACATCTTAGCAAAAAGCTTTTCCACTCTGTCTGGCAAGGAGAAACTGTGCCAGCACAGAAAACATCTCCCATCGTGTTCTAGAGGCTGCACGGTGGTCTGCCGAGTGTTTTGCAAGAAGAGAAAGAAAGTTGTCCAAAACAGCTTGCAATCGAATGTTCATGTGAATAGAAAAGGCAGGAGAGTGGTCAGGTACTGTTTTCTCACAGTTGTCATGCTGCGCACACAATCGCAGTGTTGTACAGCTTGTTTCATCACCTTTGCGAAGCTGCCGCTCTCTCCGGCTCCCGGAGACGAAGAAGCTGCTTCTTCGCGCAAAGACGATTCTGCCGCTCACAGTGCTCTGCAGTGTGTGTCTTCTGCCGAAAGAGGCCCGGGAGCTGTGCTTAGCTCTGCAGAGCACCGTACCTTCGTCTTTAGCCTCTCTTCTCGTCTACATCTTAGCAAAAAGCTTTTCCACTCTGTCTGGCAAGGAGAAACTTCGCCAGCACAGAAAACATCTCCCATCGTGTTGTAGAAGCTGCACGGTGGTCTGCCGAGTGTTTTGCAAGAAGAGAAAGAAAGTTGTCCAAAACAGCTTGCAATCGAATGTTCATGTGAATAGAAAAGGCAGGAGAGTGGTCAGGTACTGTTTTCTCTCAGTTGGCAAGCTGCGCACACAATCGCAGTGTTGTACAGCTTGTTTCATCACCTTTGCGAAGCTGCCGCTCTCTCCGGCTCCCGGAGACGAAGAAGCTGCTTCTTCGCGCAAAGACGATTCTGCCGCTCACAGTGCTCTGCGGTGTGCGCCTTCTGCCGAAAGAGGTCCGGGAGCGGTGCTTAGCTCTGCAGAGCACCGTACCTTCGTCTTTAGCCTCTCTTCTCGTCTACATCTTAGCAAAAAGCTTTTCCACTCTGTCTGGCAAGGAGAAACTGTGCCAGCACAAAAAACATCTCCCATCGTGTTCTAGAGGCTGCACGGAGGTCTGCCGAGTGTTTTGCAAGAAGAGAAAGAAAGTTGTCCAAAACAGCTTGCAATCGAATGTTCAAGTGAATAGAAAAGGCAGGAGAGTGGTCAGGTACTGTTTTTTCTCAGTTGGCAAACTTCGCACACAATCGCAGTGTTGTACAGCTTGTTTCATCACCTTTGCGAAGCTGCCGCTCTCTCCGGCTCCCGGAGACGAAGAAGCTGCTTCTTCGCGCAAAGACAATTCTGCCGCTCACAGTGCTCTGCGGTGTGCGCCTTCTGCCGAAAGAGGTCCGGGAGCGGTGCTTAGCTCTGCAGAGCACCGTACATTCGTCTTTAGCCTCTCTTCTCGTCTACATCTTAGCAAAAAGCTTTTCCACTCTGTCTGGCAAGGAGAAACTGTGCCAGCACAAAAAACATCTCCCATCGTGTTCTAGAGGTTGCCCGCAGGTCTGCCGAGTGTTTTGCAAGAAGAGAAAGAAAGTTGTCCAAAACAGCCTTCAATCGAATGTTCATGTGATTAGAAAAGTCAAGAGAGTTGTCAGGGACTGTTTTCTCTCAGTTGGCAAGCTGCGCACACAATCGCAGTGTTGTACAGCTTGTTTCATCACCTTTGCGAAGTTGCCGCTCTCTCCGGCTCCCGGAGACGAAGAAGCTGCTTCTTCGCGCAAAGACGATTCTGCCGCTCACAGTGCTCTGCGGTGTGCGGCTTCTGCCGAAAGAGGCCCGGGAGCGGTGCTTAGCTCTGCAGAGCACCATACCTGCTTCTTTAGCTTCTCTTCTCGTCTACATCTTAGCAAAAAGCTTTTCCACTCTGTCTGGCCAGGAGAAACTGTGCCAGCACAAAAAACATCTCCCATCGTGTTCTAGAGGCTGCACGCAGGTCTGCCCAGTGTTTTGCAAGAAGAGAAAGAAAGTTGTCCAAAACAGCTTGCAATCGAATGTTCATGTGAATAGAAAAGGCAGGAGAGTGGTCAGGTACTGTTTTCTCTCAGTTGGCAAGCTGCGCACACAATCGCAGTGTTGTACAGCTTGTTTAATCACCTTTGCGAAGCTGCCGCTCTCTCCGGCTCCCGGAGACGAAGAAGCTGCTTCTTCGCGCAAAGACGATTCTGCCGCTCGCAGTGCTCTGCGGTGTGTGTCTTCTGCCAAAGAGGCCCGGGAGCTGTGCTTAGCTCTGCAGAGCACCGTACCTTCGTCTTTAGCCTCTCTTCTCGTCTACATCTTAGCAAAAAGCTTTTCCACTCTGTCTGGCAAGGAGAAACTGTGCCAGCACAAAAAACATCTCCCATCGTGTTCTAGAGGCTGCACGGAGGTCTGCCGAGTGTTTTGCAAGAAGAGAAAGAAAGTTGTCCAAAACAGCTTCCAATCGAATGTTCATGTGAATAGAAAAGGCAGGAGAGTGGTCAGGTACTGTTTTCTCTCAGTTGGCAAGCTGCGCACACAATCGCAGTGTTGTACAGCTTGTTTCATCACCTTTGCGAAGCTGCCGCTCTCTCCGGCTCCCGGAGGCGAAGAAGCTGCTTCTTCGCGCAAAGACGATTCTGCCGCTCACAGTGCTCTGCGGTGTGCGCCTTCTGCCGAAAGAGGTCCGGGAGCGGTGCTTAGCTCTGCAGAGCACCGTACCTTCGTCTTTAGCCTCTCTTCTCGTCTACATCTTAGCAAAAAGCTTTTCCACTCTGTCTGGCAAGGAGAAACTGTGCCAGCACAGAAAACATCTCCCATCGTGTTCTAGAAGCTGCACGGTGGTCTGCCGAGTGTTTTGCAAGAAGAGAAAGAAAGTTGTCCAAAACAGCTTGCAATCGAATGTTCATGTGAATAGAAAAGGCAGGAGAGTGGTCAGGTACTGTTTTCTCTCAGGTGGCAAGCTGCGCACACAATTGCAGTGTTGTACAGCTTGTTTCATCACCTTTGCGAAGCTGCCGCTCTCTCCGGCTCCCGGAGACGAAGAAGCTGCTTCTTCGCGCAAAGACGATTCTGCCGCTCGCAGTGCTCTGCAGTGTGTGTCTTCTGCCGAAAGAGGCCCGGGAGCTGTGCTTAGCTCTGCAGAGCACCGTACCTTCGTCTTTAGCCTCTCTTCTCGTCTACATCTTAGCAAAAAGCTTTTCCACTCTGTCTGGCAAGGAGAAACTGTGCCAGCACCGAAAACATCTCCCATCGTGTTCTAGAGGCTGCACGGAGGTCTGCCGAGTATTTTGCAAGAAGAGAAAGAAAGTTGTCCAAAACAGCTTGCAATCGAATATTCATGTGAATAGAAAAGGCAGGAGATGGTCAGGTACTGTTTTCTCTCAGTTGGCAAGCTGCGCACACAATCGCAGTGTTGTACAGCTTGTTTCATCACCTTTGCGAAGTTGCCGCTCTCTCCGGCTCCCGGAGACGTAGAAGCTGCTTCATCGCGCAAAGACGATTCTGCCGCTCACAGTGCTCTGCAGTGTGTGTCTTCTGCCGAAAGAGGCCCGGGAGCTGTGCTTAGCTCTGCAGAGCACCATACCTGCTTCTTTAGCTTCTCTTCTCGTCTACATCTTAGCAAAAAGCTTTTCCACTCTGTCTGGCAAGGAGAAACTGTGCCAGCACAGAAAATATCTCCCATCGTGTTCTAGAGGCTGCACGCAGGTCTGCCGAGTGTTTTGCAAGAAGAGAAAGAAAGTTGTCCAAAACAGCTTGCAATCGAATGTTCATGTGAATAGAAAAGGCAGGAGAGTGGTCAGGTACTGTTTTCTCACAGTTGTCATGCTGCGCACACAATCGCAGTGTTGTACAGCTTGTTTCATCACCTTTGCGAAGCTGCCGCTCTCTCCGGCTCCCGGAGACGAAGAAGCTGCTTCTTCTCGCAAAGACGATTCTGCCGCTCACAGTGCTCTGCAATGTGTGTCTTCTGCCGAAAGAGGCCCGGGAGCTGTGCTTAGCTCTGCAGAGCACCGTACCTTCGTCTTTAGCCTCTCTTCTCGTCTACATCTTAGCAAAAAGCTTTTCCACTCTGTCTGGCAAGGAGAAACTTCGCTAGCACAGAAAACATCTCCCATCGTGTTCTAGAAGCTGCACGCAGGTCTGCCGAGTGTTTTGCAAGAAGAGAAAGAAAGTTGTCCAAAACAGCTTGCAATCGAATGTTCATGTGAATAGAAAAGGCAGGAGAGTGGTCAGGTACTGTTTTCTCTCAGTTGGCAAGCTGCGCACACAATCGCAGTGTTGTACAGCTTGTTTCATCACCTTTGCGAAGCTGCCGCTCTCTCCGGCTCCCGGAGACGAAGAAGCTGCTTCTTCGCGCAAAGACGATTCTGCCGCTCACAGTGCTCTGCGGTGTGCGCCTTCTGCCGAAAGAGGTCCGGGAGCGGTGCTTAGCTCTGCAGAGCACCGTACCTTCGTCTTTAGCCTCTCTTCTCGTCTACATCTTAGCAAAAAGCTTTTCCACTCTGTCTGGCAAGGAGAAACTGTGCCAGCACAAAAAACATCTCCCATCGTGTTCTAGAGGCTGCACGGAGGTGTGCCGAGTGTTTTGCAAGAAGAGAAAGAAAGTTGTCCAAAACAGCTTGCAATCGAATGTTCAAGTGAATAGAAAAGGCAGGAGAGTGGTCAGGTACTGTTTTTTCTCAGTTGGCAAGCTGCACACACAATTGCAGTGTTGTACAGCTTGTTTCATCACCTTTGCGAAGCTGCCGCTCTCTCCGGCTCCCGGAGACGAAGAAGCTGCTTCTTCGCGCAAAGACGATTCTGCCGCTCACAGTGCTCTGCGGTGTGCGCCTTCTGCCGAAAGAGGTCCGGGAGCGGTGCTTAGCTCTGCAGAGCACCGTACATTCGTCTTTAGCCTCTCTTCTCGTCTACATCTTAGCAAAAAGCTTTTCCACTCTTTCTGGCAAGGAGAAACTGTGCCAGCACAGAAAACATCTCCCATCGTGTTCTAGAGGCTGCACGGAGGTCTGCCGAGTGTTTTGCAAGAAGAGAAAGAAAGTTGTCCAAAACAGCTTGCAATCGAATATTCATGTGAAAAGAAAAGGCAGGAGAGTGGTCAGGTACTGTTTTCTCTCAGTTGGCAAGCTGCGCACACAATCGCAGTGTTGTACAGCTTGTTTCATCACCTTTGCGAAGGTGCCGCTCTCTCCGGCTCCCGGAGACGAAGAAGCTGCTTCTTCGCGCAAAGACGATTCTGCCGCTCACAGTGCTCTGCAGTGTGTGTCTTCTGCCGAAAGAGGCCCGGGAGCGGTGCTTAGCTCTGCAGAGCACCATACCTGCTTCTTTAGCTTCTCTTCTCGTCTACATCTTAGCAAAAAGCTTTTCCACTCTGTCTGGCAAGGAGAAACTGTGCCAGCACAGAAAACATCTCCCATCGTGTTCTAGAGGCTGCACGGAGGTCTGCCGAGTGTTTTGCAAGAAGAGAAAGAAAGTTGTCCAAAACAGCTTGCAATCGAATGTTCATGTGAATAGAAAAGGCAGGAGAGTGGTCAGGTACTGTTTTCTCTCAGTTGGCAAGCTGCGCACACAATCGCAGTGTTGTACAGCTTGTTTCATCACCTTTGCGAAGCTGCCGCTCTCTCCGGCTCCCGGAGACGAAGAAGCTGCTTCTTCGCGCAAAGACGATTCTGCCGCTCGCAGTGCTCTGCAGTGTGTGTCTTCTGCCAAAGAGGCCCGGGAGCTGTGCTTAGCTCTGCAGAGCACCGTACCTTCGTCTTTAGCCTCTCTTCTCGTCTACATCTTAGCAAAAAGCTTTTCCACTCTGTCTGGCAAGGAGAAACTGTGCCAGCACAAAAAACATCTCCCATCGTGTTCTAGAGGCTGCACGGAGGTCTGCCGAGTGTTTTGCAAGAAGAGAAAGAAAGTTGTCCAAAACAGCTTCCAATCGAATATTCATGTGAATAGAAAAGGCAGGAGAGTGGTCAGGTACTGTTTTCTCTCAGTTGGCAAGCTGCGCACACAATCGCAGTGTTGTACAGCTTGTTTCATCACCTTTGCGAAGCTGCCGCTCTCTCCGGCTCCCGGAGACGAAGAAGCTGCTTCTTCGCGCAAAGACGATTCTGCGGCTCACAGTGCTCTGCGGTGTGCGCCTTCTGCCGAAAGAGGCCCGGGAGCGGTGCTTAGCTCTGCAGAGCACCGTACCTTCGTCTTTAGCCTCTCTTCTCGTCTACATCTTAGCAAAAAGCTTTTCCACTCTGTCTGGCAAGGAGAAACTGTGCCAGCACAGAAAACATCTCCCATCGTGTTCTAGAAGCTGCACGGTGGTCTGCCGAGTGTTTTGCAAGAAGAGAAAGAAAGTTGTCCAAAACAGCTTGCAATCGAATGTTCATGTGAATAGAAAAGGCAGGAGAGTGGTCAGGTACTGTTTTCTCTCAGTTGGCAAGCTGCGCACACAATTGCAGTGTTGTACAGCTTGTTTCATCACCTTTGCGAAGCTGCCGCTCTCTCCGGCTCCCGGAGACGAAGAAGCTGCTTCTTCGCGCAAAGACGATTCTGCCGCTCGCAGTGCTCTGCAGAGTGTGTCTTCTGCCGAAAGAGGCCCGGGAGCTGTGCTTAGCTCTGCAGAGCACCGTACCTTCGTCTTTAGCCTCTCTTCTCGTCTACATCTTAGCAAAAAGCTTTTCCACTCTGTCTGGCAAGGAGAAACTGTGCCAGCACAGAAAACATCTCCCATCGTGTTCTAGAGGCTGCACGGAGGTCTGCCGAGTATTTTGCAAGAAGAGAAAGAAAGTTGTCCAAAACAGCTTGCAATCGAATATTCATGTGAATAGAAAAGGCAGGAGATGGTCAGGTACTGTTTTCTCTCAGTTGGCAAGCTGCGCACACAATCGCAGTGTTGTACAGCTTGTTTCATCACCTTTGCGAAGTTGCCGCTCTCTCCGGCTCCCGGAGACGTAGAAGCTGCTTCATCGCGCAAAGACGATTCTGCCGCTCACAGTGCTCTGCAGTGTGTGTCTTCTGCCGAAAGAGGCCCGGGAGCTGTGCTTTGCTCTGCAGAGCACCATACCTGCTTCTTTAGCTTCTCTTCTCGTCTACATCTTAGCAAAAAGCTTTTCCACTCTGTCTGGCAAGGAGAAACTGTGCCAGCACAGAAAATATCTCCCATCGTGTTCTAGAGGCTGCACGCAGGTCTGCCGAGTGTTTTGCAAGAAGAGAAAGAAAGTTGTCCAAAACAGCTTGCAATCGAATGTTCATGTGAATAGAAAAGGCAGGAGAGTGGTCAGGTACTGTTTTCTCACAGTTGTCATGCTGCGCACACAATCGCAGTGTTGTACAGCTTGTTTCATCACCTTTGCGAAGCTGCCGCTCTCTCCGGCTCCCGGAGACGAAGAAGCTGCTTCTTCTCGCAAAGACGATTCTGCCACTCACAGTGCTCTGCAATGTGTGTCTTCTGCCGAAAGAGGCCCGGGAGCTGTGCTTAGCTCTGCAGAGCACCGTACCTTCGTCTTTAGCCTCTCTTCTCGTCTACATCTTAGCAAAAAGCTTTTCCACTCTGTCTGGCAAGGAGAAACTTCGCTAGCACAGAAAACATCTCCCATGGTGTTCTAGAAGCTGCACGGTGGTCTGCCGAGTGTTTTGCAAGAAGAGAAAGAAAGTTGTCCAAAACAGCTTGCAATCGAATGTTCATGTGAATAGAACAGGCAGGAGAGTGGTCAGGTACTGTTTTTTCTCAGTTGGCAAGCTGCGCACACAATTGCAGTGTTGTACAGCTTGTTTCATCACCTTTGCGAAGCTGCCGCTCTCTCCGGCTCCCGGAGACGAAGAAGCTGCTTCTTCGCGCAAAGACGATTCTGCCGCTCACAGTGCTCTGCGGTGTGCGCCTTCTGCCGAAAGAGGTCCGGGAGCGGTGCTTAGCTCTGCAGAGCACCGTACATTCGTCTTTAGCCTCTCTTCTCGTCTACATCTTAGCAAAAAGCTTTTCCACTCTTTCTGGCAAGGAGAAACTGTGCCAGCACAGAAAACATCTCCCATCGTGTTCTAGAGGCTGCACGGAGGTCTGCCGAGTGTTTTGCAAGAAGAGAAAGAAAGTTGTCCAAAACAGCTTGCAATCGAATATTCATGTGAATAGAAAAGGCAGGAGAGTGGTCAGGTACTGTTTTCTCTCAGTTGGCAAGCTGCGCACACAATCGCAGTGTTGTACAGCTTGTTTCATCACCTTTGCGAAGGTGCCGCTCTCTCCGGCTCCCGGAGACGAAGAAGCTGCTTCTTCGCGCAAAGACGATTCTGCCGCTCACAGTGGTCTGCAGTGTGTGTCTTCTGCCGAAAGAGGCCCGGGAGCGGTGCTTAGCTCTGCAGAGCACCATACCTGCTTCTTTAGCTTCTCTTCTCGTCTACATCTTAGCAAAAAGCTTTTCCACTCTGTCTGGCAAGGAGAAACTGTGCCAGCACAGAAAACATCTCCCATCGTGTTCTAGAGGCTGCACGGAGGTCTGCCGAGTGTTTTGCAAGAAGAGAAAGAAAGTTGTCCAAAACAGCTTGCAATCGAATGTTCATGTGAATAGAAAAGGCAGGAGAGTGGTCAGGTACTGTTTTCTCTCAGTTGGCAAGCTGCGCACACAATCGCAGTGTTGTACAGCTTGTTTCATCACCTTTGCGAAGGTGCCGCTCTCTCCGGCTCCCGGAGACGAAGAAGCTGCTTCTTCGCGCAAAGACGATTCTGCCGCTCGCAGTGCTCTGCAGTGTGTGTCTTCTGCCAAAGAGGCCCGGGAGCTGTGCTTAGCTCTGCAGAGCACCGTACCTTCGTCTTTAGCCTCTCTTCTCGTCTACATCTTAGCAAAAAGCTTTTCCACTCTGTCTGGCAAGGAGAAACTGTGCCAGCACAAAAAACATCTCCCATCGTGTTCTAGAGGCTGCACGGAGGTGTGCCGAGTGTTTTGCAAGAAGAGAAAGAAAGTTGTCCAAAACAGCTTCCAATCGAATATTCATGTGAATAGAAAAGGCAGGAGAGTGGTCAGGTACTGTTTTCTCTCAGTTGGCAAGCTGCGCACACAATCGCAGTGTTGTACAGCTTGTTTCATCACCTTTGCGAAGCTGCCGCTCTCTCCGGCTCCCGGAGACGAAGAAGCTGCTTCTTCGCGCAAAGACGATTCTGCCGCTCACAGTGCTCTGCGGTGTGCGCCTTCTGCCGAAAGAGGCCCGGGAGCGGTGCTTAGCTCTGCAGAGCACCGTACCTTCGTCTTTAGCCTCTCTTCTCGTCTACATCTTAGCAAAAAGCTTTTCCACTCTGTCTGGCAAGGAGAAACTGTGCCAGCACAGAAAACATCTCCCATCGTGTTCTAGAAGCTGCACGGTGGTCTGCAGAGTGTTTTGCAAGAAGAGAAAGAAAGTTGTCCAAAACAGCTTGCAATCGAATGTTCATGTGAATAGAAAAGGCAGGAGAGTGGTCAGGTACTGTTTTCTCTCAGTTGGCAAGCTGCGCACACAATTGCAGTGTTGTACAGCTTGTTTCATCACCTTTGCGAAGCTGCCGCTCTCTCCGGCTCCCGGAGACGAAGAAGCTGCTTCTTCGCGCAAAGACGATTCTGCCGCTCGCAGTGCTCTGCAGTGTGTGTCTTCTGCCGAAAGAGGCCCGCGAGCTGTGCTTAGCTCTGCAGAGCACCGTACCTTCGTCTTTAGCCTCTCTTCTCGTCTACATCTTAGCAAAAAGCTTTTCCACTCTGTCTGGCAAGGAGAAACTGTGCCAGCACAGAAAACATCTCCCATCGTGTTCTAGAGGCTGCACGGTGGTCTGCCGAGTATTTTGCAAGAAGAGAAAGAAAGTTGTCCAAAACAGCTTGCAATCGAATATTCATGTGAATAGAAAAGGCAGGAGATGGTCAGGTACTGTTTTCTCTCAGTTGGCAAGCTGCGCACACAATCGCAGTGTTGTACAGCTTGTTTCATCACCTTTGCGAAGTTGCCGCTCTCTCCGGCTCCCGGAGACGTAGAAGCTGCTTCATCGCGCAAAGACGATTCTGCCGCTCGCAGTGCTCTGCAGTGTGTGTCTTCTGCCGAAAGAGGCCCGGGAGCTGTGCTTTGCTCTGCAGAGCACCATACCTGCTTCTTTAGCTTCTCTTCTCGTCTACATCTTAGCAAAAAGCTTTTCCACTCTGTCTGGCAAGGAGAAACTGTGCCAGCACAGAAAATATCTCCCATCGTGTTCTAGAGGCTGCACGCAGGTCTGCCGAGTGTTTTGCAAGAAGAGAAAGAAAGTTGTCCAAAACAGCTTGCAATCGAATGTTCATGTGAATAGAAAAGGCAGGAGAGTGGTCAGGTACTGTTTTCTCACAGTTGTCATGCTGCGCACACAATCGCAGTGTTGTACAGCTTGTTTCATCACCTTTGCGAAGCTGCCGCTCTCTCCGGCTCCCGGAGACGAAGAAGCTGCTTCTTCTCGCAAAGACGATTCTGCCGCTCACAGTGCTCTGCAATGTGTGTCTTCTGCCGAAAGAGGCCCGGGAGCTGTGCTTAGCTCTGCAGAGCACCGTACCTTCGTCTTTAGCCTCTCTTCTCGTCTACATCTTAGCAAAAAGCTTTTCCACTCTGTCTGGCAAGGAGAAACTTCGCTAGCACAGAAAACATCTCCCATCGTGTTCTAGAAGCTGCACGCAGGTCTGCCGAGTGTTTTGCAAGAAGAGAAAGAAAGTTGTCCAAAACAGCTTGCAATCGAATGTTCATGTGAATAGAAAAGGCAGGAGAGTGGTCAGGTACTGTTTTCTCTCAGTTGGCAAGCTGCGCACACAATCGCAGTGTTGTACAGCTTGTTTCATCACCTTTGCGAAGCTGCCGCTCTCTCCGGCTCCCGGAGACGAAGAAGCTGCTTCTTCGCGCAAAGACGATTCTGCCGCTCACAGTGCTCTGCGGTGTGCGCCTTCTGCCGAAAGAGGTCCGGGAGCGGTGCTTAGCTCTGCAGAGCACCGTACCTTCGTCTTTAGCCTCTCTTCTCGTCTACATCTTAGCAAAAAGCTTTTCCACTCTGTCTGGCAAGGAGAAACTGTGCCAGCACAAAAAACATCTCCCATCGTGTTCTAGAGGCTGCACGGAGGTCTGCCGAGTGTTTTGCAAGAAGAGAAAGAAAGTTGTCCAAAACAGCTTGCAATCGAATGTTCAAGTGAATAGAAAAGGCAGGAGAGTGGTCAGGTACTGTTTTTTCTCAGTTGGCAAGCTGCGCACACAATTGCAGTGTTGTACAGCTTGTTTCATCACCTTTGCGAAGCTGCCGCTCTCTCCGGCTCCCGGAGACGAAGAAGCTGCTTCTTCGCGCAAAGACGATTCTGCCGCTCACAGTGCTCTGCGGTGTGCGCCTTCTGCCGAAAGAGGTCCGGGAGCGGTGCTTAGCTCTGCAGAGCACCGTACATTCGTCTTTAGCCTCTCTTCTCGTCTACATCTTAGCAAAAAGCTTTTCCACTCTTTCTGGCAAGGAGAAACTGTGCCAGCACAGAAAACATCTCCCATCGTGTTCTAGAGGCTGCACAGAGGTCTGCCGAGTGTTTTGCAAGAAGAGAAAGAAAGTTGTCCAAAACAGCTTGCAATCGAATATTCATGTGAATAGAAAAGGCAGGAGAGTGGTCAGGTACTGTTTTCTCTCAGTTGGCAAGCTGCGCACACAATCGCAGTGTTGTACAGCTTGTTTCATCACCTTTGCGAAGGTGCCGCTCTCTCCGGCTCCCGGAGACGAAGAAGCTGCTTCTTCGCGCAAAGACGATTCTGCCGCTCACAGTGCTCTGCAGTGTGTGTCTTCTGCCGAAAGAGGCCCGGGAGCGGTGCTTAGCTCTGCAGAGCACCATACCTGCTTCTTTAGCTTCTCTTCTCGTCTACATCTTAGCAAAAAGCTTTTCCACTCTGTCTGGCAAGGAGAAACTGTGCCAGCACAGAAAACATCTCCCATCGTGTTCTAGAGGCTGCACGGAGGTCTGCCGAGTGTTTTGCAAGAAGAGAAAGAAAGTTGTCCAAAACAGCTTGCAATCGAATGTTCATGTGAATAGAAAAGGCAGGAGAGTGGTCAGGTACTGTTTTCTCTCAGTTGGCAAGCTGCGCACACTATCGCAGTGTTGTACAGCTTGTTTCATCACCTTTGCGAAGCTGCCGCTCTCTCCGGCTCCCGGAGACGAAGAAGCTGCTTCTTCGCGCAAAGACGATTCTGCCGCTCGCAGTGCTCTGCAGTGTGTGTCTTCTGCCAAAGAGGCCCGGGAGCTGTGCTTAGCTCTGCAGAGCACCGTACCTTCGTCTTTAGCCTCTCTTCTCGTCTACATCTTAGCAAAAAGCTTTTCCACTCTGTCTAGCAAGGAGAAACTGTGCCAGCACAAAAAACATCTCCCATCGTGTTCTAGAGGCTGCACGGAGGTCTGCCGAGTGTTTTGCAAGAAGAGAAAGAAAGTTGTCCAAAACAGCTTCCAATCGAATGTTCATGTGAATAGAAAAGGCAGGAGAGTGGTCAGGTACTGTTTTCTCTCAGTTGGCAAGCTGCGCACACAATCGCAGTGTTGTACAGCTTGTTTTATCACCTTTGCGAAGCTGCCGCTCTCTCCGGCTCCCGGAGGCGAAGAAGCTGCTTCTTCGCGCAAAGACGATTCTGCCGCTCACAGTGCTCTGCGGTGTGCGCCTTCTGCCGAAAGAGGCCCGGGAGCGGTGCTTAGCTCTGCAGAGCACCGTACCTTCGTCTTTAGCCTCTCTTCTCGTCTACATCTTAGCAAAAAGCTTTTCCACTCTGTCTGGCAAGGAGAAACTGTGCCAGCACAGAAAACATCTCCCATCGTGTTCTAGAAGCTGCACGGTGGTCTGCCGAGTGTTTTGCAAGAAGAGAAAGAAAGTTGTCCAAAACAGCTTGCAATCGAATGTTCATGTGAATAGAAAAGGCAGGAGAGTGGTCAGGTACTGTTTTCTCTCAGTTGGCAAGCTGCGCACACAATTGCAGTGTTGTACAGCTTGTTTCATCACCTTTGCGAAGCTGCCGCTCTCTCCGGCTCCCGGAGACGAAGAAGCTGCTTCTTCGCGCAAAGACGATTCTGCAGCTCGCAGTGCTCTGCAGTGTGTGTCTTCTGCCGAAAGAGGCCCGGGAGCTGTGCTTAGCTCTGCAGAGCACCGTACCTTCGTCTTTAGCCTCTCTTCTCGTCTACATCTTAGCAAAAAGCTTTTCCACTCTGTCTGGCAAGGAGAAACTGTGCCAGCACCGAAAACATCTCCCATCGTGTTCTAGAGGCTGCACGGAGGTCTGCCGAGTATTTTGCAGGAAGAGAAAGAAAGTTGTCCAAAACAGCTTGCAATCGAATATTCATGTGAATAGAAAAGGCAGGAGAGTGGTCAGGTACTGTTTTCTCTCAGTTGGCAAGCTGCGCACACAATCGCAGTGTTGTACAGCTTGTTTCATCACCTTTGCGAAGTTGCCGCTCTCTCCGGCTCCCGGAGACGTAGAAGCTGCTTCATCGCGCAAAGACGATTCTGCCGCTCACAGTGCTCTGCAGTGTGTGTCTTCTGCCGAAAGAGGCCCGGGAGCTGTGCTTAGCTCTGCAGAGCACCATACCTGCTTCTTTAGCTTCTCTTCTCGTCTACATCTTAGCAAAAAGCTTTTCCACTCTGTCTGGCAAGGAGAAACTGTGCCAGCACAGAAAATATCTCCCATCGTGTTCTAGAGGCTGCACGCAGGTCTGCCGAGTGTTTTGCAAGAAGAGAAAGAAAGTTGTCCAAAACAGCTTGCAATCGAATGTTCATGTGAATAGAAAAGGCAGGAGAGTGGTCAGGTACTGTTTTCTCACAGTTGTCATGCTGCGCACACAATCGCAGTGTTGTACAGCTTGTTTCATCACCTTTGCGAAGCTGCCGCTCTCTCCGGCTCCCGGAGACGAAGAAGCTGCTTCTTCTCGCAAAGACGATTCTGCCGCTCACAGTGCTCTGCAATGTGTGTCTTCTGCCGAAAGAGGCCCGGGAGCTGTGCTTAGCTCTGCAGAGCACCGTACCTTTGTCTTTAGCCTCTCTTCTCGTCTACATCTTAGCAAAAAGCTTTTCCACTCTGTCTGGCAAGGAGAAACTTCGCTAGCACAGAAAACATCTCCCATCGTGTTCTAGAAGCTGCACGCAGGTCTGCCGAGTGTTTTGCAAGAAGAGAAAGAAAGTTGTCCAAAACAGCTTGCAATCGAATGTTCATGTGAATAGAAAAGGCAGGAGAGTGGTCAGGTACTGTTTTCTCTCAGTTGGCAAGCTGCGCACACAATCGCAGTGTTGTACAGCTTGTTTCATCACCTTTGCGAAGCTGCCGCTCTCTCCGGCTCCCGGAGACGAAGAAGCTGCTTCTTCGCGCAAAGACGATTCTGCCGCTCACAGTGCTCTGCGGTGTGCGCCTTCTGCCGAAAGAGGTCCGGGAGCGGTGCTTAGCTCTGCAGAGCACCGTACCTTCGTCTTTAGCCTCTCTTCTCGTCTACATCTTAGCAAAAAGCTTTTCCACTCTGTCTGGCAAGGAGAAACTGTGCCAGCACAAAAAACATCTCCCATCGTGTTCTAGAGGCTGCACGGAGGTGTGCCGAGTGTTTTGCAAGAAGAGAAAGAAAGTTGTCCAAAACAGCTTGCAATCGAATGTTCAAGTGAATAGAAAAGGCAGGAGAGTGGTCAGGTACTGTTTTTTCTCAGTTGGCAAGCTGCGCACACAATTGCAGTGTTGTACAGCTTGTTTCATCACCTTTGCGAAGCTGCCGCTCTCTCCGGCTCCCGGAGACGAAGAAGCTGCTTCTTCGCGCAAAGACGATTCTGCCGCTCACAGTGCTCTGCGGTGTGCGCCTTCTGCCGAAAGAGGTCCGGGAGCGGTGCTTAGCTCTGCAGAGCACCGTACATTCGTCTTTAGCCTCTCTTCTCGTCTACATCTTAGCAAAAAGCTTTTCCACTCTTTCTGGCAAGGAGAAACTGTGCCAGCACAGAAAACATCTCCCATCGTGTTCTAGAGGCTGCACGGAGGTCTGCCGAGTGTTTTGCAAGAAGAGAAAGAAAGTTGTCCAAAACAGCTTGCAATCGAATATTCATGTGAATAGAAAAGGCAGGAGAGTGGTCAGGTACTGTTTTCTCTCAGTTGGCAAGCTGCGCACACAATCGCAGTGTTGTACAGCTTGTTTCATCACCTTTGCGAAGGTGCCGCTCTCTCCGGCTCCCGGAGACGAAGAAGCTGCTTCTTCTCGCAAAGACGATTCTGCCGCTCACAGTGCTCTGCAGTGTGTGTCTTCTGCCGAAAGAGGCCCGGGAGCGGTGCTTAGCTCTGCAGAGCACCATACCTGCTTCTTTAGCTTCTCTTCTCGTCTACATCTTAGCAAAAAGCTTTTCCACTCTGTCTGGCAAGGAGAAACTGTGCCAGCACAGAAAACATCTCCCATCGTGTTCTAGAGGCTGCACGGAGGTCTGCCGAGTGTTTTGCAAGAAGAGAAAGAAAGTTGTCCAAAACAGCTTGCAATCGAATGTTCATGTGAATAGAAAAGGCAGGAGAGTGGTCAGGTACTGTTTTCTCTCAGTTGGCAAGCTGCGCACACTATCGCAGTGTTGTACAGCTTGTTTCATCACCTTTGCGAAGCTGCCGCTCTCTCCGGCTCCCGGAGACGAAGAAGCTGCTTCTTCGCGCAAAGACGATTCTGCCGCTCATAGTGCTCTGCGGTGTGCGCCTTCTGCCGAAAGAGGCCCGGGAGCGGTGCTTAGCTCTGCAGAGCACCGTACCTTCGTCTTTAGCCTCTCTTCTCGTCTACATCTTAGCAAAAAGCTTTTCCACTCTGTCTGGCAAGGAGAAACTGTGCCAGCACAGAAAACATCTCCCATCGTGTTCTAGAAGCTGCACGGTGGTCTGCCGAGTGTTTTGCAAGAAGAGAAAGAAAGTTGTCCAAAACAGCTTGCAATCGAATGTTCATGTGAATAGAAAAGGCAGGAGAGTGGTCAGGTACTGTTTTCTCTCAGTTGGCAAGCTGCGCACACAATTGCAGTGTTGTACAGCTTGTTTCATCACCTTTGCGAAGCTGCCGCTCTCTCCGGCTCCCGGAGACGAAGAAGCTGCTTCTTCGCGCAAAGACGATTCTGCAGCTCGCAGTGCTCTGCAGTGTGTGTCTTCTGCCGAAAGAGGCCCGGGAGCTGTGCTTAGCTCTGCAGAGCACCGTACCTTCGTCTTTAGCCTCTCTTCTCGTCTACATCTTAGCAAAAAGCTTTTCCACTCTGTCTGGCAAGGAGAAACTGTGCCAGCACCGAAAACATCTCCCATCGTGTTCTAGAGGCTGCACGGAGGTCTGCCGAGTATTTTGCAAGAAGAGAAAGAAAGTTGTCCAAAACAGCTTGCAATCGAATATTCATGTGAATAGAAAAGGCAGGAGAGTGGTCAGGTACTGTTTTCTCTCAGTTGGCAAGCTGCGCACACAATCGCAGTGTTGTACAGCTTGTTTCATCACCTTTGCGAAGTTGCCGCTCTCTCCGGCTCCCGGAGACGTAGAAGCTGCTTCATCGCGCAAAGACGATTCTGCCGCTCACAGTGCTCTGCAGTGTGTGTCTTCTGCCGAAAGAGGCCCGGGAGCTGTGCTTAGCTCTGCAGAGCACCATACCTGCTTCTTTAGCTTCTCTTCTCGTCTACATCTTAGCAAAAAGCTTTTCCACTCTGTCTGGCAAGGAGAAACTGTGCCAGCACAGAAAATATCTCCCATCGTGTTCTAGAGGCTGCACGCAGGTCTGCCGAGTGTTTTGCAAGAAGAGAAAGAAAGTTGTCCAAAACAGCTTGCAATCGAATGTTCATGTGAATAGAAAAGGCAGGAGAGTGGTCAGGTACTGTTTTCTCACAGTTGTCATGCTGCGCACACAATCGCAGTGTTGTACAGCTTGTTTCATCACCTTTGCGAAGCTGCCGCTCTCTCCGGCTCCCGGAGACGAAGAAGCTGCTTCTTCTCGCAAAGACGATTCTGCCGCTCACAGTGCTCTGCAATGTGTGTCTTCTGCCGAAAGAGGCCCGGGAGCTGTGCTTAGCTCTGCAGAGCACCGTACCTTTGTCTTTAGCCTCTCTTCTCGTCTACATCTTAGCAAAAAGCTTTTCCACTCTGTCTGGCAAGGAGAAACTTCGCTAGCACAGAAAACATCTCCCATCGTGTTCTAGAAGCTGCACGCAGGTCTGCCGAGTGTTTTGCAAGAAGAGAAAGAAAGTTGTCCAAAACAGCTTGCAATCGAATGTTCATGTGAATAGAAAAGGCAGGAGAGTGGTCAGGTACTGTTTTCTCTCAGTTGGCAAGCTGCGCACACAATCGCAGTGTTGTACAGCTTGTTTCATCACCTTTGCGAAGCTGCCGCTCTCTCCGGCTCCCGGAGACGAAGAAGCTGCTTCTTCGCGCAAAGACGATTCTGCCGCTCACAGTGCTCTGCGGTGTGCGCCTTCTGCCGAAAGAGGTCCGGGAGCGGTGCTTAGCTCTGCAGAGCACCGTACCTTCGTCTTTAGCCTCTCTTCTCGTCTACATCTTAGCAAAAAGCTTTTCCACTCTGTCTGGCAAGGAGAAACTGTGCCAGCACAAAAAACATCTCCCATCGTGTTCTAGAGGCTGCACGGAGGTGTGCCGAGTGTTTTGCAAGAAGAGAAAGAAAGTTGTCCAAAACAGCTTGCAATCGAATGTTCAAGTGAATAGAAAAGGCAGGAGAGTGGTCAGGTACTGTTTTTTCTCAGTTGGCAAGCTGCGCACACAATTGCAGTGTTGTACAGCTTGTTTCATCACCTTTGCGAAGCTGCCGCTCTCTCCGGCTCCCGGAGACGAAGAAGCTGCTTCTTCGCGCAAAGACGATTCTGCCGCTCACAGTGCTCTGCGGTGTGCGCCTTCTGCCGAAAGAGGTCCGGGAGCGGTGCTTAGCTCTGCAGAGCACCGTACATTCGTCTTTAGCCTCTCTTCTCGTCTACATCTTAGCAAAAAGCTTTTCCACTCTTTCTGGCAAGGAGAAACTGTGCCAGCACAGAAAACATCTCCCATCGTGTTCTAGAGGCTGCACGGAGGTCTGCCGAGTGTTTTGCAAGAAGAGAAAGAAAGTTGTCCAAAACAGCTTGCAATCGAATATTCATGTGAATAGAAAAGGCAGGAGAGTGGTCAGGTACTGTTTTCTCTCAGTTGGCAAGCTGCGCACACAATCGCAGTGTTGTACAGCTTGTTTCATCACCTTTGCGAAGGTGCCGCTCTCTCCGGCTCCCGGAGACGAAGAAGCTGCTTCTTCGCGCAAAGACGATTCTGCCGCTCACAGTGCTCTGCAGTGTGTGTCTTCTGCCGAAAGAGGCCCGGGAGCGGTGCTTAGCTCTGCAGAGCACCATACCTGCTTCTTTAGCTTCTCTTCTCGTCTACATCTTAGCAAAAAGCTTTTCCACTCTGTCTGGCAAGGAGAAACTGTGCCAGCACAGAAAACATCTCCCATCGTGTTCTAGAGGCTGCACGGAGGTCTGCCGAGTGTTTTGCAAGAAGAGAAAGAAAGTTGTCCAAAACAGCTTGCAATCGAATGTTCATGTGAATAGAAAAGGCAGGAGAGTGGTCAGGTACTGTTTTCTCTCAGTTGGCAAGCTGCGCACACAATCGCAGTGTTGTACAGCTTGTTTCATCACCTTTGCGAAGCTGCCGCTCTCTCCGGCTCCCGGAGACGAAGAAGCTGCTTCTTCGCGCAAAGACGATTCTGCCGCTCACAGTGCTCTGCGGTGTGCGCCTTCTGCCGAAAGAGGCCCGGGAGCGGTGCTTAGCTCTGCAGAGCACCGTACCTTCGTCTTTAGCCTCTCTTCTCGTCTACATCTTAGCAAAAAGCTTTTCCACTCTGTCTGGCAAGGAGAAACTGTGCCAGCACAGAAAACATCTCCCATCGTGTTCTAGAAGCTGCACGGTGGTCTGCAGAGTGTTTTGCAAGAAGAGAAAGAAAGTTGTCCAAAACAGCTTGCAATCGAATGTTCATGTGAATAGAAAAGGCAGGAGAGTGGTCAGGTACTGTTTTCTCTCAGTTGGCAAGCTGCGCACACAATCGCAGTGTTGTACAGCTTGTTTCATCACCTTTGCGAAGCTGCCGCTCTCTCTGGCTCCCGGAGACGAAGAAGCTGCTTCTTCGCGCAAAGACGATTCTGCCGCTCACAGTGCTCTGCGGTGTGTGCCTTCTGCCGAAAGAGGTCCGGGAGCGGTGCTTAGCTCTGCAGAGCACCGTACCTTCGTCTTTAGCCTCTCTTCTCGTCTACATCTTAGCAAAAAGCTTTTCCACTCTGTCTGGCAAGGAGAAACTGTGCCAGCACAGAAAACATCTCCCATCGTGTTCTAGAGGCTGCACGGAGGTCTGCCGAGTGTTTTGCAAGAAGAGAAAGAAAGTTGTCCAAAACAGCTTGCAATCGAATGTTCAAGTGAATAGAAAAGGCAGGAGAGTGGTCAGGTACTGTTTTCTCTCAGTTGGCAAGCTGCGCACACAATTGCAGTGTTGTACAGCTTGTTTCATCACCTTTGCGAAGCTGCCGCTCTCTCCGGCTCCCGGAGACGAAGAAGCTGCTTCTTCGCGCAAAGACGATTCTGCCGCTCACAGTGCTCTGCGGTCTGCGCCTTCTGCCGAAAGAGGTCCGGGGGCGGTGCTTAGCTCTGCAGAGCACCGTACATTCGTCTTTAGCCTCTCTTCTCGTCTACATCTTAGCAAAAAGCTTTTCCACTCTGTCTGGCAAGGAGAAACTGTGCCAGCACAAAAAACATCTCCCATCGTGTTCTAGAGGCTGCACGGAGGTCTGCCGAGTGTTTTGCAAGAAGAGAAAGAAAGTTGTCCAAAACAGCTTGCAATCGAATGTTCAAGTGAATAGAAAAGGCAGGAGAGTGGTCAGGTACTGTTTTTTCTCAGTTGGCAAGCTGCGCACACAATTGCAGTGTTGTACAGCTTGTTTCATCACCTTTGCGAAGCTGCCGCTCTCTCCGGCTCCCGGAGTCGAAGAAGCTGCTTCTTCGCGCGAAGACGATTCTGCCGCTCACAGTGCTCTGCGGTGTGCGCCTTCTGCCGAAAGAGGTCCGGGAGCGGTGCTTAGCTCTGCAGAGCACGGTACCTTCGTCTTTAGCCTCTCTTCTCGTCTACATCTTAGCAAAAAGCTTTTCCACTCTGTCTGGCAAGGAGAAACTGTGCCAGCACAAAAAACATCTCCCATCGTGTTCTAGAGGCTGCACGGACGTCTGCCGAGTGTTTTGCAAGAAGAGAAAGAAAGTTGTCCAAAACAGCTTCTAATCGAATGTTCATGTGAATTGAAAAGTCAGGAGAGTGGTCAGGTACTGTTTTCTCTCACTTGGCAAGCTGCGCACACAATCGCAGTGTTGTACAGCTTGTTTCATCACCTTTGCGAAGCTGCCGCTCTCTCCGGCTCCGCGAGACGAAGAAGCTGCTCCTTTGCGCAAAGACGATTCTGCCGCTCACAGTGCTCTGCGGTGTGCGCCTTCTGCCGAAAGAGGTCCGGGAGCGGTGCTTAGCTCTGCAGAGCACCGTACCTTCGTCTTTAGCCTCTCTTCTCGTCTACATCTTAGCAAAAAGCTTTTCCATTCTGTTTGGCAAGGAGAAACTGTGCCAGCACAAAAAACATCTCCCATCGTGTTCTAGAGGCTGCACGCAGGTCTGCCGAGTGTTTTGCAAGAAGAGAAAGAAAGTTGTCCAAAACAGCTTGCAATCGAATGTTCATGTGAATAGAAAAGGCAGGAGAGTGGTCAGGTACTGTTTTCTCTCAGTTGGCAAGCTGCGCACACAATCGCAGTGTTGTACAGCTTGTTTCATCACCTTTGCGAAGCTGCCGCTCTCTCCGGCTCCCGGAGACGAAGAAGCTGCTTCTTCGCGCAAAGACGATTCTGCCGCTCACAGTGCTCTGCGGTGTGCGCCTTCTGCCGAAAGAGGCCCGGGAGCGGTGCTTAGCTCTGCAGAGCACGGTACCTTCGTCTTTAGCCTCTCTTCTCGTCTACATCTTAGCAAAAAGCTTTTCCACTCTGTCTGGCAAGGAGAAACTGTGCCAGCACAAAAAACATCTCCCATCGTGTTCTAGAGGCTGCACGGAGGTCTGCCGAGTGTTTTGCAAGAAGAGAAAGAAAGTTGTCCAAAACAGCTTCTAATCGAATGTTCATGTGAATTGAAAAGTCAGGAGAGTGGTCAGGTACTGTTTTCTCTCACTTGGCAAGCTGCGCACACAATCGCAGTGTTGTACAGCTTGTTTCATCACCTTTGCGAAGCTGCCGCTCTCTCCTGCTCCGCGAGACGAAGAAGCTGCTACTTTGCGCAAAGACGATTCTGCCGCTCACAGTGCTCTGCGGTGTGCGCCTTCTGCCGAAAGAGGTCCGGGAGCGGTGCTTAGCTCTGCAGAGCACCGTACCTTCGTCTTTAGCCTCTCTTCTCGTCTACATCTTAGCAAAACGCTTTTCCATTCTGTCTGGCAAGGAGAAACTGTGCCAGCACAAAAAACATCTCCCATCGTGTTCTAGAGGCTGCACGGAGGTCTGCCGAGTGTTTTGCAAGAAGAGAAAGAAAGTTGTCCAAAACAGCTTGCAATCGAATGTTCATGTGAATAGAAAAGGCAGGAGAGTGGTCAGGTACTGTTTTCTCTCAGTTGGCAAGCTGCGCACACAATCGCAGTGTTGTACAGCTTGTTTCATCACCTTTGCGAAGTTGCCGCTCTCTCCGGCTCCCGGAGACGAAGAAGCTGCGTTTTCGCGCAAAGACGATTCTGCCGCTCACAGTGCTCTGCGGTGTGCGCCTTCTGCCGAAAGAGGCCCGGGAGCGGTGCTTAGCTCTGCAGAGCACCGTACCTTCGTCTTTAGCCTCTCTTCTCGTCTACATCTTAGCAAAAAGCTTTTCCACTCTGTCTGGCAAGGAGAAACTGTGCCAGCACAAAAAACATCTCCCATCGTGTTGTAGAGGCTGCACGCAGGTCTGCCGAGTGTTTTGCAAGAAGAGAAAGAAAGTTGTCCAAAACAGCTTGCAATCGAATGTTCATGTGAATAGAAAAGGCAGGAGAGTGGTCAGGTACTGTTTTTTCTCAGTTGGCAAGCTGGGCACACAATCGCAGTGTTGTAAAGCTTGTTTCATCACCTTTCCGTAGTTGCCGCTCGCTCCGGCTCCCGGAGACGAAGAAGCTGCTTCTTCGCGCAAAGACGATTCTGCCGCTCACAGTGCTCTGCGGTGTGTGTCTTCTGCCGAAAGAGGCCCGGGAGCTGTGCTTAGCTCTGCAGAGCACCGTGCCTTCGTCTTTAGCCTCTCTTCTCGTCTACATCTTAGCAAAAAGCTTTTCCACTCTGTCTGGCAAGGACAAAGTGTGCCAGCACAGAAAACATCTCCCATCGTGTTCTAGAGGCTGCACGGAGGTCTGCCGAGTGTTTTGCAAGAAGAGAAAGAAAGTTGTCCAAAACAGCTTGCAATCGAATATTCATGTGAATAGAAAAGGCAGGAGAGTGGTCAGGTACTGTTTTCTCTCAGTTGGCAAGCTGCGCACACAATCGCAGTGTTGTACAGCTTGTTTCATCACCTTTGCGAAGGTGCCGCTCTCTCCGGCTCCCGGAGACGAAGAAGCTGCTTCTTCGCGCAAAGACGATTCTGCCGCTCACAGTGCTCTGCAGTGTGTGTCTTCTGCCGAAAGAGGCCCGGGAGCGGTGCTTAGCTCTGCAGAGCACCATACCTGCTTCTTTAGCTTCTCTTCTCGTCTACATCTTAGCAAAAAGCTTTTCCACTCTGTCTGGCAAGGAGAAACTGTGCCAGCACAGAAAACATCTCCCATCGTGTTCTAGAGGCTGCACGGAGGTCTGCCGAGTGTTTTGCAAGAAGAGAAAGAAAGTTGTCCAAAACAGCTTGCAATCGAATGTTCATGTGAATAGAAAAGGCAGGAGAGTGGTCAGGTACTGTTTTCTCTCAGTTGGCAAGCTGCGCACACTATCGCAGTGTTGTACAGCTTGTTTCATCACCTTTGCGAAGCTGCCGCTCTCTCCGGCTCCCGGAGACGAAGAAGCTGCTTCTTCGCGCAAAGACGATTCTGCCGCTCACAGTGCTCTGCGGTGTGCGCCTTCTGCCGAAAGAGGCCCGGGAGCGGTGCTTAGCTCTGCAGAGCACCGTACCTTCGTCTTTAGCCTCTCTTCTCGTCTACATCTTAGCAAAAAGCTTTTCCACTCTGTCTGGCAAGGAGAAACTGTGCCAGCACAGAAAACATCTCCCATCGTGTTCTAGAAGCTGCACGGTGGTCTGCCGAGTGTTTTGCAAGAAGAGAAAGAAAGTTGTCCAAAACAGCTTGCAATCGAATGTTCATGTGAATAGAAAAGGCAGGAGAGTGGTCAGGTACTGTTTTCTCTCAGTTGGCAAGCTGCGCACACAATTGCAGTGTTGTACAGCTTGTTTCATCACCTTTGCGAAGCTGCCGCTCTCTCCGGCTCCCGGAGACGAAGAAGCTGCTTCTTCGCGCAAAGACGATTCTGCAGCTCGCAGTGCTCTGCAGTGTGTGTCTTCTGCCGAAAGAGGCCCGGGAGCTGTGCTTAGCTCTGCAGAGCACCGTACCTTCGTCTTTAGCCTCTCTTCTCGTCTACATCTTAGCAAAAAGCTTTTCCACTCTGTCTGGCAAGGAGAAACTGTGCCAGCACCGAAAACATCTCCCATCGTGTTCTAGAGGCTGCACGGAGGTCTGCCGAGTATTTTGCAAGAAGAGAAAGAAAGTTGTCCAAAACAGCTTGCAATCGAATATTCATGTGAATAGAAAAGGCAGGAGAGTGGTCAGGTACTGTTTTCTCTCAGTTGGCAAGCTGCGCACACAATCGCAGTGTTGTACAGCTTGTTTCATCACCTTTGCGAAGTTGCCGCTCTCTCCGGCTCCCGGAGACGTAGAAGCTGCTTCATCGCGCAAAGACGATTCTGCCGCTCACAGTGCTCTGCAGTGTGTGTCTTCTGCCGAAAGAGGCCCGGGAGCTGTGCTTAGCTCTGCAGAGCACCATACCTGCTTCTTTAGCTTCTCTTCTCGTCTACATCTTAGCAAAAAGCTTTTCCACTCTGTCTGGCAAGGAGAAACTGTGCCAGCACAGAAAATATCTCCCATCGTGTTCTAGAGGCTGCACGCAGGTCTGCCGAGTGTTTTGCAAGAAGAGAAAGAAAGTTGTCCAAAACAGCTTGCAATCGAATGTTCATGTGAATAGAAAAGGCAGGAGAGTGGTCAGGTACTGTTTTCTCACAGTTGTCATGCTGCGCACACAATCGCAGTGTTGTACAGCTTGTTTCATCACCTTTGCGAAGCTGCCGCTCTCTCCGGCTCCCGGAGACGAAGAAGCTGCTTCTTCTCGCAAAGACGATTCTGCCGCTCACAGTGCTCTGCAATGTGTGTCTTCTGCCGAAAGAGGCCCGGGAGCTGTGCTTAGCTCTGCAGAGCACCGTACCTTTGTCTTTAGCCTCTCTTCTCGTCTACATCTTAGCAAAAAGCTTTTCCACTCTGTCTGGCAAGGAGAAACTTCGCTAGCACAGAAAACATCTCCCATCGTGTTCTAGAAGCTGCACGCAGGTCTGCCGAGTGTTTTGCAAGAAGAGAAAGAAAGTTGTCCAAAACAGCTTGCAATCGAATGTTCATGTGAATAGAAAAGGCAGGAGAGTGGTCAGGTACTGTTTTCTCTCAGTTGGCAAGCTGCGCACACAATCGCAGTGTTGTACAGCTTGTTTCATCACCTTTGCGAAGCTGCCGCTCTCTCCGGCTCCCGGAGACGAAGAAGCTGCTTCTTCGCGCAAAGACGATTCTGCCGCTCACAGTGCTCTGCGGTGTGCGCCTTCTGCCGAAAGAGGTCCGGGAGCGGTGCTTAGCTCTGCAGAGCACCGTACCTTCGTCTTTAGCCTCTCTTCTCGTCTACATCTTAGCAAAAAGCTTTTCCACTCTGTCTGGCAAGGAGAAACTGTGCCAGCACAAAAAACATCTCCCATCGTGTTCTAGAGGCTGCACGGAGGTGTGCCGAGTGTTTTGCAAGAAGAGAAAGAAAGTTGTCCAAAACAGCTTGCAATCGAATGTTCAAGTGAATAGAAAAGGCAGGAGAGTGGTCAGGTACTGTTTTTTCTCAGTTGGCAAGCTGCGCACACAATTGCAGTGTTGTACAGCTTGTTTCATCACCTTTGCGAAGCTGCCGCTCTCTCCGGCTCCCGGAGACGAAGAAGCTGCTTCTTCGCGCAAAGACGATTCTGCCGCTCACAGTGCTCTGCGGTGTGCGCCTTCTGCCGAAAGAGGTCCGGGAGCGGTGCTTAGCTCTGCAGAGCACCGTACATTCGTCTTTAGCCTCTCT
Organism: Melozone crissalis; assembly: GCF_028551555.1. Classification (NCBI taxonomy): domain Eukaryota; kingdom Metazoa; phylum Chordata; class Aves; order Passeriformes; family Passerellidae; genus Melozone; species Melozone crissalis. Next base: position 678,960 of record NW_026535998.1, on the reverse strand, counting down.
TCTCGTCTACATCTTAGCAAAAAGCTTTTCCACTCTTTCTGGCAAGGAGAAACTGTGCCAGCACAGAAAACATCTCCCATCGTGTTCTAGAGGCTGCACGGAGGTCTGCCGAGTGTTTTGCAAGAAGAGAAAGAAAGTTGTCCAAAACAGCTTGCAATCGAATATTCATGTGAATAGAAAAGGCAGGAGAGTGGTCAGGTACTGTTTTCTCTCAGTTGGCAAGCTGCGCACACAATCGCAGTGTTGTACAGCTTGTTTCATCACCTTTGCGAAGGTGCCGCTCTCTCCGGCTCCCGGAGACGAAGAAGCTGCTTCTTCGCGCAAAGACGATTCTGCCGCTCACAGTGCTCTGCAGTGTGTGTCTTCTGCCGAAAGAGGCCCGGGAGCGGTGCTTAGCTCTGCAGAGCACCATACCTGCTTCTTTAGCTTCTCTTCTCGTCTACATCTTAGCAAAAAGCTTTTCCACTCTGTCTGGCAAGGAGAAACTGTGCCAGCACAGAAAACATCTCCCATCGTGTTCTAGAGGCTGCACGGAGGTCTGCCGAGTGTTTTGCAAGAAGAGAAAGAAAGTTGTCCAAAACAGCTTGCAATCGAATGTTCATGTGAATAGAAAAGGCAGGAGAGTGGTCAGGTACTGTTTTCTCTCAGTTGGCAAGCTGCGCACACAATCGCAGTGTTGTACAGCTTGTTTCATCACCTTTGCGAAGCTGCCGCTCTCTCCGGCTCCCGGAGACGAAGAAGCTGCTTCTTCGCGCAAAGACGATTCTGCCGCTCACAGTGCTCTGCGGTGTGCGCCTTCTGCCGAAAGAGGCCCGGGAGCGGTGCTTAGCTCTGCAGAGCACCGTACCTTCGTCTTTAGCCTCTCTTCTCGTCTACATCTTAGCAAAAAGCTTTTCCACTCTGTCTGGCAAGGAGAAACTGTGCCAGCACAGAAAACATCTCCCATCGTGTTCTAGAAGCTGCACGGTGGTCTGCCGAGTGTTTTGCAAGAAGAGAAAGAAAGTTGTCCAAAACAGCTTGCAATCGAATGTTCATGTGAATAGAAAAGGCAGGAGAGTGGTCAGGTACTGTTTTCTCTCAGTTGGCAAGCTGCGCACACAATCGCAGTGTTGTACAGCTTGTTTCATCACCTTTGCGAAGCTGCCGCTCTCTCTGGCTCCCGGAGACGAAGAAGCTGCTTCTTCGCGCAAAGACGATTCTGCCGCTCACAGTGCTCTGCGGTGTGTGCCTTCTGCCGAAAGAGGTCCGGGAGCGGTGCTTAGCTCTGCAGAGCACCGTACCTTCGTCTTTAGCCTCTCTTCTCGTCTACATCTTAGCAAAAAGCTTTTCCACTCTGTCTGGCAAGGAGAAACTGTGCCAGCACAGAAAACATCTCCCATCGTGTTCTAGAGGCTGCACGGAGGTCTGCCGAGTGTTTTGCAAGAAGAGAAAGAAAGTTGTCCAAAACAGCTTGCAATCGAATGTTCAAGTGAATAGAAAAGGCAGGAGAGTGGTCAGGTACTGTTTTCTCTCAGTTGGCAAGCTGCGCACACAATTGCAGTGTTGTACAGCTTGTTTCATCACCTTTGCGAAGCTGCCGCTCTCTCCGGCTCCCGGAGACGAAGAAGCTGCTTCTTCGCGCAAAGACGATTCTGCCGCTCACAGTGCTCTGCGGTCTGCGCCTTCTGCCGAAAGAGGTCCGGGGGCGGTGCTTAGCTCTGCAGAGCACCGTACATTCGTCTTTAGCCTCTCTTCTCGTCTACATCTTAGCAAAAAGCTTTTCCACTCTGTCTGGCAAGGAGAAACTGTGCCAGCACAAAAAACATCTCCCATCGTGTTCTAGAGGCTGCACGGAGGTCTGCCGAGTGTTTTGCAAGAAGAGAAAGAAAGTTGTCCAAAACAGCTTCCAATCGAATGTTCAAGTGAATAGAAAAGGCAGGAGAGTGGTCAGGTACTGTTTTTTCTCAGTTGGCAAGCTGCGCACACAATTGCAGTGTTGTACAGCTTGTTTCATCACCTTTGCGAAGCTGCCGCTCTCTCCGGCTCCCGGAGTCGAAGAAGCTGCTTCTTCGCGCGAAGACGATTCTGCCGCTCACAGTGCTCTGCGGTGTGCGCCTTCTGCCGAAAGAGGTCCGGGAGCGGTGCTTAGCTCTGCAGAGCACGGTACCTTCGTCTTTAGCCTCTCTTCTCGTCTACATCTTAGCAAAAAGCTTTTCCACTCTGTCTGGCAAGGAGAAACTGTGCCAGCACAAAAAACATCTCCCATCGTGTTCTAGAGGCTGCACGGACGTCTGCCGAGTGTTTTGCAAGAAGAGAAAGAAAGTTGTCCAAAACAGCTTCTAATCGAATGTTCATGTGAATTGAAAAGTCAGGAGAGTGGTCAGGTACTGTTTTCTCTCACTTGGCAAGCTGCGCACACAATCGCAGTGTTGTACAGCTTGTTTCATCACCTTTGCGAAGCTGCCGCTCTCTCCGGCTCCGCGAGACGAAGAAGCTGCTCCTTTGCGCAAAGACGATTCTGCCGCTCACAGTGCTCTGCGGTGTGCGCCTTCTGCCGAAAGAGGTCCGGGAGCGGTGCTTAGCTCTGCAGAGCACCGTACCTTCGTCTTTAGCCTCTCTTCTCGTCTACATCTTAGCAAAAAGCTTTTCCATTCTGTCTGGCAAGGAGAAACTGTGCCAGCACAAAAAACATCTCCCATCGTGTTCTAGAGGCTGCACGCAGGTCTGCCGAGTGTTTTGCAAGAAGAGAAAGAAAGTTGTCCAAAACAGCTTGCAATCGAATGTTCATGTGAATAGAAAAGGCAGGAGAGTGGTCAGGTACTGTTTTCTCTCAGTTGGCAAGCTGCGCACACAATCGCAGTGTTGTACAGCTTGTTTCATCACCTTTGCGAAGCTGCCGCTCTCTCCGGCTCCCGGAGACGAAGAAGCTGCTTCTTCGCGCAAAGACGATTCTGCCGCTCACAGTGCTCTGCGGTGTGCGCCTTCTGCCGAAAGAGGCCCGGGAGCGGTGCTTAGCTCTGCAGAGCACGGTACCTTCGTCTTTAGCCTCTCTTCTCGTCTACATCTTAGCAAAAAGCTTTTCCACTCTGTCTGGCAAGGAGAAACTGTGCCAGCACAAAAAACATCTCCCATCGTGTTCTAGAGGCTGCACGGAGGTCTGCCGAGTGTTTTGCAAGAAGAGAAAGAAAGTTGTCCAAAACAGCTTCTAATCGAATGTTCATGTGAATTGAAAAGTCAGGAGAGTGGTCAGGTACTGTTTTCTCTCACTTGGCAAGCTGCGCACACAATCGCAGTGTTGTACAGCTTGTTTCATCACCTTTGCGAAGCTGCCGCTCTCTCCTGCTCCGCGAGACGAAGAAGCTGCTACTTTGCGCAAAGACGATTCTGCCGCTCACAGTGCTCTGCGGTGTGCGCCTTCTGCCGAAAGAGGTCCGGGAGCGGTGCTTAGCTCTGCAGAGCACCGTACCTTCGTCTTTAGCCTCTCTTCTCGTCTACATCTTAGCAAAACGCTTTTCCATTCTGTCTGGCAAGGAGAAACTGTGCCAGCACAAAAAACATCTCCCATCGTGTTCTAGAGGCTGCACGGAGGTCTGCCGAGTGTTTTGCAAGAAGAGAAAGAAAGTTGTCCAAAACAGCTTGCAATCGAATGTTCATGTGAATAGAAAAGGCAGGAGAGTGGTCAGGTACTGTTTTCTCTCAGTTGGCAAGCTGCGCACACAATCGCAGTGTTGTACAGCTTGTTTCATCACCTTTGCGAAGTTGCCGCTCTCTCCGGCTCCCGGAGACGAAGAAGCTGCGTTTTCGCGCAAAGACGATTCTGCCGCTCACAGTGCTCTGCGGTGTGCGCCTTCTGCCGAAAGAGGCCCGGGAGCGGTGCTTAGCTCTGCAGAGCACCGTACCTTCGTCTTTAGCCTCTCTTCTCGTCTACATCTTAGCAAAAAGCTTTTCCACTCTGTCTGGCAAGGAGAAACTGTGCCAGCACAAAAAACATCTCCCATCGTGTTGTAGAGGCTGCACGCAGGTCTGCCGAGTGTTTTGCAAGAAGAGAAAGAAAGTTGTCCAAAACAGCTTGCAATCGAATGTTCATGTGAATAGAAAAGGCAGGAGAGTGGTCAGGTACTGTTTTTTCTCAGTTGGCAAGCTGGGCACACAATCGCAGTGTTGTAAAGCTTGTTTCATCACCTTTCCGTAGTTGCCGCTCGCTCCGGCTCCCGGAGACGAAGAAGCTGCTTCTTCGCGCAAAGACGATTCTGCCGCTCACAGTGCTCTGCGGTGTGTGTCTTCTGCCGAAAGAGGCCCGGGAGCTGTGCTTAGCTCTGCAGAGCACCGTGCCTTCGTCTTTAGCCTCTCTTCTCGTCTACATCTTAGCAAAAAGCTTTTCCACTCTGTCTGGCAAGGACAAAGTGTGCCAGCACAGAAAACATCTCCCATCGTGTTCTAGAGGCTGCACGGAGGTCTGCCGAGTGTTTTGCAAGAAGAGAAAGAAAGTTGTCCAAAACAGCTTGCAATCGAATGTTCATGTGAATAGAAAAGGCAGGAGAGTGGTCAGGTACTGTTTTCCCTCAGTTGGCAAACTGCGCACACAGTCGCAGTGTTGTGCAGCTTGTTTCATCACTTTTGCGAAGCTGCAGCTCTCTCCGGCTCCCGGAGACGAAGAAGCTGTTTCTTCGTGCAAAGACGATTCTGCCGCTCACAGTGCTCTGCGGTGTGCGCCTTCTGCCGAAAGAGGTCCGGGAGCGGTGCTTAGCTCTGCAGAGCACCGTACCTTCGTCTTTAGCCTCTCTTCTCGTCTACATCTTAGCAAAAAGCTTTTCCACTCTGTCTGGCAAGGAGAAACTGTGCCAGCACAGAAAACATCTCCCATCGTGTTCTACAGGCTGCACGGAGATCTGCCGAGTGTTTTGCAAGAAGAGAAAGAAAGTTGTCCAAAACAGCTTGCAATCGAATGTTCATGTGAATAGAAAAGGCAGGAGAGTGGTCAGGTACTGTTTTCTCTCACTTGGCAAGCTGCGCACACAATCGCAGTGTTGTACAGCTTGTTTCATCAGCTTTGCGAAGCCGCCGCTCTCTCCGGCTCCCGGAGACGAAGAAGCTGCTTCTTCGCGCAAAGACGATTCTGCCGCTCACAGTGCTCTGCGGTGTGCGCCTTCTGCCGAAAGAGGTCCGGGAGCGGTGCTTAGCTCTGCAGAGCACCGTACCTTCGTCTTTAGCCTCTCTTCTGGTCTACATCTTAGCAAAAAGCTTTTCCACTCTGTCTGGCAAGGAGAAACTGTGCCAGCACAGAAAACATCTCCCATCGTGTTCTAGAGGCTGCACGGAGGTCTGCCGAGTGTTTTGCAAGAAGAGAAAGAAAGTTGTCCAAAACAGCTTGCAATCGAATGTTCATGTGAATAGAAAAGGCAGGAGAGTGGTCAGGTACTGTTTTCTCTCAGTTGGCAAGCTGCGCACACAATCGCAGTGTTGTACAGCTTGTTTCATCACCTTTGCGAAGCTGCCGCTCTCTCCGGCTCCCGGAGACGAAGAAGCTGCTTCTTCGCGCAAAGACGATTCTGCCGCTCACAGTGCTCTGCGGTGTGCGCCTTCTGCCGAAAGAGGTTCCGGAGCTGTGCTTAGCTCTGCAGAGCACCGTACCTTCGTCTTTAGCCTCTCTTCTCGTCTACATCTTAGCAAAAAGCTTTTCCACTCTGTCTGGCAAGGAGAAACTGTGCCAGCACAGAAAACATCTCCCATCGTGTTCTAGAGGCTGCACGGAGGTCTGCCGAGTGTTTTGCAAGAAGAGAAAGAAAGTTGTCCAAAACAGCTTGCAATCGAATGTTCATGTGAATAGAAAAGGCAGGAGAGTGGTCAGGTACTGTTTTCTCTCATTGGCAAGCTGCGCACACAATCACAGTGTTGTACAGCTTGTTTCATCACCTTTGCGAAGCTGCCGCTCTCTCCGGCTCCGGGAGACGAAGAAGCTGCTTCTTCGCGCAAAGACGATTCTGCCGCTCACAGTGGTCTGCTGTGAGAGCCCTCTGCCGAAAGTGGCCAGGGAGCGGTGCTTAGCTCTGCAGAGCGGCGTACCTTCGTCTTTAGCCTCTCTTCTCATCTACATGTTAGCAAAAATCTTTTCCACTCTGTCTGGCAAGGAGAAACTGTGCCAGCACAAAAAACATCTCCCATCGTGTTCTAGAGGCTGCATGGAGGTCTGCCGAGTGTTTTGCAAGAAGAGAAAGAAAGTTGTCCAAAAAAGCTTGCAATCGAATGTTCATGTGAATAGAAAAGGCAGGAGAGTGGTCAGGTACTGTTTTCTCTCAGTTGGCAAGCTGCGCACACAATCGCAGTGTTGTACAGCTTGTTTCATCACCTTTGCGAAGTTGCCGCTCTCTCCGGCTCCCGGAGACGAAGAAGCGGCGCTTTCGCGCAAAGACGATTCTGCCGCTCACAGTGCTCTGCGGTGTGCGCCTTCTGCCGAAAGACGCCCGGGAGCGGTGCTTAGCTCTGCAGAGCACCGTACCTTCGTCTTTAGCCTCTCTTCTCGTCTACATCTTAGCAAAAAGCTTTTCCACTCTGTCTTGCAAGGAGAAACTGTGCCAGCACAGAAAACATCTCCCATCGTGTTCTAGAGGCTGCACGGAGGTCTGCCGAGTGTTTTGCAAGAAGAGAAAGAAAGTTGTCCAAAACAGCTTGCAATCGAATGTTCATGTGAATAGAAAAGGCAGGAGAGTGGTCAGGTACTGTTTTCTCTCAGTTGGCAAGCTGCGCACACAATCGCAGTGTTGTACAGCTTGTTTCATCACCTTTGCGAAGCTGCCGCTCTCTCCGGCTCCCGGAGACGAAGAAGCTGCTTCTTCGCGCAAAGACGATTCTGCCGCTCACAGTGCTCTGCGGTGTGCGCCTTCTGCCGAAAGAGGCCCGGGAGCGGTGCTTAGCTCTGCAGAGCACCGTACCTTCGTCTTTAGCCTCTCTTCTCGTCTACATCTTAGCAAAAAGCTTTTCCACTCTGTCTGGCAAGGAGAAACTGTGCCAGCACAGAAAACATCTCCCATCGTGTTCTAGAGGCTGCACGGAGGTCTGCCCAGTGTTTTGCAAGAAGAGAAAGAAAGTTGTCCAAAACAGCTTGCAATCGAATGTTCATGTGAATAGAAAAGGCAGGAGAGTGGTCAGGCACTGTTTTTTCTCAGTTGGCAAGCTGCGCACACAATCGCAGTGTTGTAAAGCTTGTTTCATCACCTTTCCGAAGTTGCCGCTCTCTCCGGCTCCCGGAGACGAAGAAGCTGCTTCTTCGCGCAAAGACGATTCTGGAGCTCACAGTGCTCTGCGGTGTGTGTCTTCTGCCGAAAGAGGCCCGGGAGCTGTGCTAAGCTCTGCAGAGCACCGTACCTTCGTCTTTAGCCTCTCTTCTCGTCTACATCTTAGCAAAAAGCTTTTCCACTCTGTCTGGCAAGGAGAAACTGTGCCAGCACAGAAAACATCTCCCATCGTGTTCTAGAAGCTGCACGGAGATCTGCCGAGTGTTTTGCAAGAAGAGAAAGAAAGTTGTCCAAAACAGCTTGCAATCGAATGTTCATGTGAATAGAAAAGGCAGGAGAGTGGTCAGGTACTGTTTTCTCTCAGTTGGCAAGCTGCGCACACAATCGCAGTGTTGTACAGCTTGTTTCATCACCTTTGCGAAGCTGCCGCTCTCTCCGGCTCCCGGAGACGAAGAAGCTGCTTCTTCGCGCAAAGACGATTCTGCCGCTCACAGTGCTCTACGGTGTGCGCCTTCTGCCGAAAGAGGCCCGGGAGCGGTGCTTAGCTCTGCAGAGCACCGTACCTTCGTCTTTAGCCTCTCTTCTCGTCTACATCTTAGCAAAAAGCTTTTCCACTCTGTCTGGCAAGGAGAAACTGTGCCAGCACAGAAAACATCTCCCATCGTGTTCTAGAGGCTGCACGGAGGTCTGCCGAGTGTTTTGCAAGAAGAGAAAGAAAGTTGTCCAAAACAGCTTGCAATCGACTGTTCATGTGAATAGAAAAGGCAGGAGTGTGGGCAGGTACTGTTTTCTCTCAGTTGGCAAACTGCGCACACAATCGCAGTGTTGTACAGCTTGTTTCATCACCTTTGCGAAGTTGCCGCTCTCTCCGGCTCCCGGAGACGAAGAAGCTGCTTATTCGCGCAAAGACGATTCTGCCGCACACAGTGCTCTGCGGTTTGCGCCTTCTGCGGAAAGAGGCCCGGGAGCGGTGCTTAGCTCTGCAGAGCACGGTACCTTGGTCTTTAGCCTCTCTTCTCGTCTACATCTTAGCAAAAAACTTTTCCACTCTGTCTGGCAAGGAGAAACTGTGCCAGCACAGAAAACATCTCCCATCGTGTTCTAGAGGCTGCACGGAGGTCTGCCGAGTGTTTTGCAAGAAGAGAAAGAAAGTTGTCCAAAACAGCTTGCAATCGAATGTTCATGTGAATAGAAAAGGCAGGAGAGTGGTCAGGTACTGTTTTCTCTCAGTTGGCAAGCTGCGCACACAATCGCAGTGTTGTACAGCTTGTTTCATCACCTTTGCGAAGCTGCCGCTCTCTCCGGCTCCCGGAGACGAAGAAGCTGCTTCTTCGCGCAAAGACGATTCTGCCGCTCACAGTGCTCTGCGGTGTGCGCCTTCTGCCGAAAGAGGTCCGGGAGCGGTGCTTAGCTCTGCAGAGCACCGTACCTTCGTCTTTAGCCTCTCTTCTCGTCTACATCTTAGCAAAAAGCTTTTCCACTCTGTCTGGCAAGGAGAAACTGCGCCAGCACAAAAAACATCTCCCATCGTGTTCTAGAGGCTGCACGGAGGTCTGCCGAGTGTTTTGCAAGAAGAGAAAGAAAGTTGTCCAAAACAGCTTGCAATCGAATGTTCATGTGAATAGAAAAGGCAGGAGAGTGGTCAGGTACTGTTTTCTCTCAGTTGGCAAGCTGCGCACACAATCGCAGTGTTGTACAGCTTGTTTCATCACCTTTGCGAAGCTGCCGCTCTCTCCGGCTCCCGGAGACGAAGAAGCTGCTTCTTCGCGCAAAGACGATTCTGCCGCTCACAGTGCTCTGCGGTGTGCGCCTTCTGCCGAAAGAGGCCCGGGAGCGGTGCTTAGCTCTGCAGAGCACCGTACCTTCGTCTTTAGCCTCTCTTCTCGTCTACATCTTAGCAAAAAGCTTTTCCACTCTGTCTGGCAAGGAGAAACTGTGCCAGCACAGAAAACATCTCCCATCGTGTTCTAGAGGCTGCACGGAGGTCTGCCCAGTGTTTTGCAAGAAGAGAAAGAAAGTTGTCCAAAACAGCTTGCAATCGAATGTTCATGTGAATAGAAAAGGCAGGAGAGTGGTCAGGCACTGTTTTTTCTCAGTTGGCAAGCTGCGCACACAATCGCAGTGTTGTAAAGCTTGTTTCATCACCTTTCCGAAGTTGCCGCTCTCTCCGGCTCCCGGAGACGAAGAAGCTGCTTCTTCGCGCAAAGACGATTCTGGAGCTCACAGTGCTCTGCGGTGTGTGTCTTCTGCCGAAAGAGGCCCGGGAGCTGTGCTAAGCTCTGCAGAGCACCGTACCTTCGTCTTTAGCCTCTCTTCTCGTCTACATCTTAGCAAAAAGCTTTTCCACTCTGTCTGGCAAGGAGAAACTGTGCCAGCACAGAAAACATCTCCCATCCTGTTCTAGAAGCTGCACGGAGATCTGCCGAGTGTTTTGCAAGAAGAGAAAGAAAGTTGTCCAAAACAGCTTGCAATCGAATGTTCATGTGAATAGAAAAGGCAGGAGAGTGGTCAGGTACTGTTTTCTCTCAGTTGGCAAGCTGCGCACACAATCGCAGTGTTGTACAGCTTGTTTCATCACCTTTGCGAAGCTGCCGCTCTCTCCGGCTCCCGGAGACGAAGAAGCTGCTTCTTCGCGCAAAGACGATTCTGCCGCTCACAGTGCTCTGCGGTGTGCGTCTTCTGCCGAAAGAGGCCCGGGAGCGGTGCTTAGCTCTGCAGAGCACCGTACCTTCGTCTTTAGCCTCTCTTCTCGTCTACATCTTAGCAAAAAGCTTTTCCACTCTGTCTGGCAAGGAGAAACTGTGCCAGCACAGAAAACATCTCCCATCGTGTTCTAGAGGCTGCACGGAGGTCTGCCGAGTGTTTTGCAAGAAGAGAAAGAAAGTTGTCCAAAACAGCTTGCAATCGACTGTTCATGTGAATAGAAAAGGCAGGAGTGTGGGCAGGTACTGTTTTCTCTCAGTTGGCAAACTGCGCACACAATTGCAGTGTTGTACAGCTTGTTTCATCACCTTTGCGAAGTTGCCGCTCTCTCCGGCTCCCGGAGACGAAGAAGCTGCTTATTCGCGCAAAGACGATTCTGCCGCACACAGTGCTCTGCGGTTGGCGCCTTCTGCCGAAAGAGGCCCGGGAGCGGTGCTTAGCTCTGCAGAGCACGGTACCTTGGTCTTTAGCCTCTCTTCTCGTCTACATCTTAGCAAAAAACTTTTCCACTCTGTCTGGCAAGGAGAAACTGTGCCAGCACAGAAAACATCTCCCATCGTGTTCTAGAGGCTGCACGGAGGTCTGCCGAGTGTTTTGCAAGAAGAGAAAGAAAGTTGTCCAAAACAGCTTCCAATCGAATGTTCATGTGAATAGAAAAGGAAGGAGAGTGGTCAGGTACTGTTTTCTCTCAGTTGGCAAGCTGCGCACACAATCGCAGTGTTGTACAGCTTGTTTCATCACCTTTGCGAAGCTGCCGCTCTCTCCGGCTCCCGGAGACGAAGAAGCTGCTTCTTCGCGCAAAGACGATTCTGCCGCTCACAGTGCTCTGCGGTGTGCGCCTTCTGCCGAAAGAGGTCCGGGAGCGGTGCTTAGCTCTGCAGAGCACCGTACCTTCGTCTTTAGCCTCTCTTCTCGTCTACATCTTAGCAAAAAGCTTTTCCACTCTGTCTGGCAAGGAGAAACTGCGCCAGCACAAAAAACATCTCCCATCGTGTTCTAGAGGCTGCACGGAGGTCTGCCGAGTGTTTTGCAAGAAGAGAAAGAAAGTTGTCCAAAACAGCTTGCAATCGAATGTTCATGTGAATAGAAAAGGCAGGAGAGTGGTCAGGTACTGTTTTCTCTCAGTTGGCAAGCTGCGCACACAATCGCAGTGTTGTACAGCTTGTTTCATCACCTTTGCGAAGCTGCCGCTCTCTCCGGCTCCCGGAGACGAAGAAGCTGCTTCTTCGTGCAAAGACGATTCTGCCGCTCACAGTGCTCTGCGGTGTACGCCTTCTGCCGAAAGAGGTCCGGGAGCGGTGCTTAGCTCTGCAGAGCACCGTACCTGCTTCTTTAGCCTCTCTTCTCGTCTACATCTTAGCAAAAAGCTTTTCCACTCTGTCTGGCAAGGAGAAACTGTGCCAGCACAGAAAACATCTCCCATCGTGTTCTAGAGGCTGCACGGAGGTCTGCCGAGTGTTTTGCAAGAAGAGAAAGAAAGTTGTCCAAAACAGCTTGCAATCGAATGTTCATGTGAATAGAAAAGGCAGGAGAGTGGTCAGGTACTGTTTTCTCTCACTTGGCAAGCTGCGCACACAATCGCGGTGTTGTACAGCTTGTTTCATCACCTTTGCGAAGCTGCCGCTCTCTCCGGCTCCCGGAGACGAAGAAGCTGCTTCTTCGCGCAAAGACGATTCTGCCGCTCACAGTGCTCTGCGGTGTGCGCCTTCTGCCGAAAGAGGTCCGGGAGCGGTGCTTAGCTCTGCAGAGCACCGTACCTTCGTCTTTAGCCTCTCTTCTCGTCTACATCTTAGCAAAAAGCTTTTCCACTCTGTCTGGCAAGGAGAAACTTTGCCAGCACAGAAAACATCTCCCATCGTGTTCTAGAGGCTGCACGGAGGTCTGCCGAGTGTTTTGCAAGAAGAGAAAGAAAGTTGTCCAAAACAGCTTGCAATCGAATGTTCATGTGAATAGAAAAGGCAGGAGAGTGGTCAGGTACTGTTTTCTCTCACTTGGCAAGCTGCGCACACAATCGCAGTGTTGTACAGCTTGTTTCATCACCTTTGCGAAGCTGCCGCTCTCTCCGGCTCCGGGAGACGAAGAAGCTGCTTCTTCGCGCAAAGACGATTCTGCCGCTCAGAGTGCTCTGCTGTGAGAGCCCTCTGCCGAAAGTGGCCCGGGAGCGGTGCTTAGCTCTGCAGAGCGCCGTACCTTCGTCTTTAGCCTCTCTTATCATCTACATGTTAGCAAAAATCTTTTCCACTCTGTCTGGCAAGGAGAAACTGTGCCAGCACAAAAAACATCTCCCATCGTGTTCTAGAGGCTGCACGGAGGTCTGCCGAGTGTTTTGCAAGAAGAGAAAGAAAGTTGTCCAAAACAGCTTGCAATCGAATGTTCATGTGAATAGAAAAAGCAGGAGAGTGGTCAGGTACTGTTTTCTCTCAGTTGGCAAGCTGCGCACACAATCGCAGTGTTGTACAGCTTGTTTCATCACCTTTGCGAAGTTGCCGCTCTCTCCGGCTCCCGGAGACGAAGAAGCGGCGTTTTCGCGCAAAGACGATTCTGCCGCTCACAGTGCTCTGCGGTGTGCGCCTTCTGCCAAAAGAGGCCCGGGAGCGGTGCTTAGCTCTGCAGAGCACCGTACCTTCGTCTTTAGCCTCTCTTCTCGTCTACATCTTAGCAAAAAGCTTTTCCACTCTGTCTTGCAAGGAGAAACTGTGCCAGCACAGAAAACATCTCCCATCGTGTTCTAGAGGCTGCACGGAGGTCTGCCGAGTGTTTTGCAAGAAGAGAAAGAAAGTTGTCCAAAACAGCTTGCAATCGAATGTTCATGTGAATAGAAAAGGCAGGAGAGTGGTCAGGTACTGTTTTCTCTCAGGTGGCAAGCTGCGCACACAATCGCAGTGTTGTACAGCTTGTTTCATCACCTTTGCGAAGCTGCCGCTCTCTCCGGCTCCCGGAGACGAAGAAGCTGCTTCTTCGCGCAAAGACGATTCTGCCCCTCACAGTGCTCTGCGGTGTGCGCCTTCTGCTGAAAGAGGCCCGGGAGCGGTGCTTAGCTCTGCAGAGCACCGTACCTTCGTCTTTAGCCTCTCTTCTCGTCTACATCTTAGCAAAAAGCTTTTCCACTCTGTCTGGCTAGGAGAAACTGTGCCAGCACAGAAAACATCTCCCATCGTGTTCTAGAAGCTGCACGGAGATCTGCCGAGTGTTTTGCAAGAAGAGAAAGAAAGTTGTCCAAAACAGCTTGCAATCGAATGTTCATGTGAATAGAAAAGGCAGGAGAGTGGTCAGGTACTGTTTTCTCTCAGTTGGCAAGCTGCGCACACAATCGCAGTGTTGTACAGATTGTTTCATCAACTTTGCGAAGCTGCCGCTCTCTCCGGCTCCCGGAGACGAAGAAGCTGCTTCTTCGCGCAAAGACGATTCTGCCGCTCACAGTGCTCTGCGGTGTGCGCCTTCTGCCGAAAGAGGTCCGGGAGCGGTGCTTAGCTCTGCAGAGCACCGTACCTTCGTCTTTAGCCTCTCTTCTCGTCTACATATTAGCAAAAAGCTTTTCCACTCTGTCTGGCAAGGAGAAACTGTGCCAGCACAGAAAACATCTCCCATCGTGTTCTAGAGGCTGCACGGAGGTCTGCCGAGTGTTTTGCAAGAAGAGAAAGAAAGTTGTCCAAAACAGCTTGCAATCGACTGTTCATGTGAATAGAAAAAGCAGGAGTGTGGGCAGGTACTGTTTTCTCTCAGTTGGCAAACTGCGCACACAATCGCAGTGTTGTACAGCTTGTTTCATCACCTTTGCGAAGTTGCCACTCTCTCCGGCTCCCGGAGACGAAGAAGCTGCTTATTCGCGCAAAGACGATTCTGCCGTACACAGTGCTCTGCGGTGTGCGCCTTCTGCCGAAAGAGGCCCGGGAGCGGTCCTTAGCTCTGCAGAGGACGGTACCTTCGTCTTTAGCCTCTCTTCTCATCTACATGTTGGCAAAAATCTTTTCCACTCTGTCTGGCAAGGAGAAACTTTGCCAGCACAAAAAGCATCTCCCATCGTGTTCTAGAGGCTGCACGGAAGTCTGCCGAGTGTTTTGCAAGAAGAGAAAGAAAGTTGTCCAAAACAGCTTGCAATCGAATGTTCATGTGAATAGAAAAGGCAGGAGAGTGGTCAGGTACTGTTTTCTCTCAGTTGGCAAGCTGCGCACACAATCGCAGTGTTGTACAGCTTGTTTCATCACCTTTGCGAAGTTGCCGCTCTCTCCGGGTCCCGGAGACGAAGAAGCGGCGTTTTCGCGCAAAGACGATTCTGCCGCTCAAAGTGCTCTGCGGTGTGCGCCTTCTGCCGAAAGACGCCCGGGAGCGGTGCTTAGCTCTGCAGAGCACCGTACCTTCGTCTTTAGCCTCTCTTCTCGTCTACATCTTAGCAAAAAGCTTTTCCACTCTGTCTTGCAAGGAGAAACTGTGCCAGCACAGAAAACATCTCCCATCGTGTTCTAGAGGCTGCACGGAGGTCTGCCCAGTGTTTTGCAAGAAGAGAAAGAAAGTTGTCCAAAACAGCTTGCAATCGAATGTTCATGTGAATAGAAAAGGCAGGAGAGTGGTCAGGTACTGTTTTCTCTCAGTTGTCATGCTGCGCACACAATCGCAGTGTTGTACAGCTTGTTTCATCACCTTTGCGAAGCTGCCGCTCTCTCCGGCTCCCGGAGACGAAGAAGCTGCTTCTTCGCGCAAAGACGATTCTGCCGCTCACAGTGCTCTGCGGTGTGCGCCTTCTGCTGAAAGAGGCCCGGGAGCGGTGCTTAGCTCTGCAGAGCACCGTACCTTCGTCTTTAGCCTCTCTTCTCGTCTACATCTTAGCAAAAAGCTTTTCCACTCTGTCTGGCAAGGAGAAACTGTGCCAGCACAGAAAACATCTCCCATCATGTTCTAGAAGCTGCACGGAGATCTGCCGAGTGTTTTGCAAGAAGAGAAAGAAAGTTGTCCAAAGCAGCTTGCAATCGAATGTTCATGTGAATAGAAAAGGCAGGAGAGTGGTCAGGTACTGTTTTCTCTCAGTTGGCAAGCTGCGCACACAATCGCAGTGTTGTACAGATTGTTTCATCACCTTTGCGAAGCTGCCGCTCTCTCCGGCTCCCGGAGACGAAGAAGCTGCTTCTTCGCGCAAAGACGATTCTGCCGCTCACAGTGCTCTGCGGTGTGCGCCTTCTGCCGAAAGAGGTCCGGGCGCGGTGCTTAGCTCTGCAGAGCACCGTACCTTCGTCTTTAGCCTCTCTTCTCGTCTACATCTTAGCAAAAAGCTTTTCCACTCTGTCTGGCAAGGAGAAACTGTGCCAGCACAGAAAACATCTCCCATCGTGTTCTAGAGGCTGCACGGAGGTCTGCCGAGTGTTTTGCAAGAAGAGAAAGAAAGTTGTCCAAAACAGATTCCAATCGACTGTTCATGTGAATAGAAATGGCAGGAGTGTGGGCAGGTACTGTTTTCTCTCAGTTGGCAAACTGCGCACACAATCGCAGTGTTGTACAGCTTGTTTCATCACCTTTGCGAAGTTGCCACTCTCTCCGGCTCCCGGAGACGAAGAAGCTGCTTCTTCGCGCAAAGACGATTCTGCCGTACACAGTGCTCTGCGGTGTGCGCCTTCTGCCGAAAGAGGCCCGGGAGCGGTCCTTAGCTCTGCAGAGGACGGTACCTTCGTCTTTAGCCTCTCTTCTCGTCTACATCTTAGCAAAAAGCTTTTCCACTCTGTCTGGCAAGGAGAAACTGTGCCAGCACAGAAAACATCTCCCATCGTGTTCTAGAGGCTGCACGGAGGTCTGACGAGTGTTTTGCAAGAAGAGAAAGAAAGTTGTCCAAAACAGCTTGCAATCGAATGTTCATGTGAATAGAAAAGGCAGGAGAGTGGTCAGGTACTGTTTTCTCTCAGTTGGCAAGCTGCGCACACAATCGCAGTGTTGTACAGCTTGTTTCATCACCTTTGCGAAGCTGCCGCTCTCTCCGGCTCCCGGAGACGAAGAAGCTGCGTTTTCGCGCAAAGACGATTCTGCCGCTCACAGTGCTCTGCGGTGTGCGCCTTCTGCCGAAAGAGGCCCGGGAGCGGTGCTTAGCTCTGCAGAGCACCGTACCTTCGTCTTTAGCCTCTCTTCTCGTCTACATCTTAGCAAAAAGCTTTTCCACTCTGTCTGGCAAGGAGAAACTGTGCCAGCACAAAAAACATCTCCCATCGTGTTCTAGAGGCTGCACGGAGGTCTGCCCAGTGTTTTGCAAGAAGAGAAAGAAAGTTGTCCAAAACAGCTTGCAATCGAATGTTCATGTGAATAGAAAAGGCAGGAGAGTGGTCAGGTACTGTTTTCTCTCAGTTGGCAAGCTGCGCACACAATCGCAGTGTTGTACAGCTTGTTTCATCACCTTTGCGAAGCTGCCGCTCTCTCCGGCTCCCGGAGACGAAGAAGCTGCTTCTTCGCGCAAAGACGATTCTGCCGCTCACAGTGCTCTGCGGTGTGCGCCTTCTGCCGAAAGAGGCCCGGGAGCGGTGCTTAGCTCTGCAGAGCACTGTACCTTCGTCTTTAGCCTCTCTTCTCGTCTACATCTTAGCAAAAAGCTTTTCCACTCTGTCTGGCAAGGAGAAACTGTGCCAGCACAGAAAACATCTCCCATCGTGTTCTAGAGGCTGCACGGAGGTCTGCCCCGTGTTTTGCAAGAAGAGAAAGAAAGTTGTCCAAAACAGCTTGCAATCGAATGTTCATGTGAATAGAAAAGGCAGGAGAGTGGTCAGGTACTGTTTTTTCTCAGTTTGCAAGCTGCGCACACAATCGCAGTGTTGTAAAGCTTGTTTCATCACCTTTGCGAAGCTGCCGCTCTCTCCGGCTCCCGGAGACGAAGAAGCTGCTTCTTCGCGCAAAGACGTTTCTGCCGCTCACAGTTCTCTGCGGTGTGTGTCTTCTGCCGAACGAGGCCCGGGAGCGGTGCTTAGCTCTGCAGAGCACCGTACCTTCGTCTTTAGCCTCTCTTCTCGTCTACATCTTAGCAAAAAGCTTTTCCACTTTGTCTGGCAAGGAGAAACTGTGCCAGCACAGAAAACATCTCCCATCGTGTTCTAGAGGCTGCACGGAGGTCTGCCGAGTGTTTTGCAAGAAGAGAAAGAAAGTTGTCCAAAACAGCTTGCAATCGAATGTTCATGTGAATAGAAAAGGCAGGAGAGTGGTCAGGTACTGTTTTCTCTCAGTTGGCAAGCTGCGCACACAGTCGCAGTGTTGTAGAGCTTGTTTCATCACCTTTGCGAAGCTGCCGCTCTCTCCGGCTCCCGGAGACGAAGAAGCTGCTTCTTCGTGCAAAGACGATTCTGCCGCGCACAGTGCTCTGCGGTGTGCGCCTTCTGCCGAAAGAGGTCCGGGAGCGGTGCTTAGCTCTGCAGAGCACCGTACCTGCTTCTTTAGCCTCTCTTCTCGTCTACATCTTAGCAAAAAGCTTTTCCACTCTGTCTGGCAAGGAGAAACTGTGCCAGCACAGAAAACATCTCCCATCGTGTTCTAGAGGCTGCACGGAGGTCTGCCGAGTGTTTTGCAAGAAGAGAAAGAAAGTTGTCCAAAACAGCTTGCAATCGAATGTTCATGTGAATAGAAAAGGCAGGAGAGTGGTCAGGTACTGTTTTCTCTCAGTTGGCAAGCTGCGCACACAATCGCAGTGTTGTACAGCTTGTTTCATCACCTTTGCGAAGCTGCCGCTCTCTCCGGCTCCCGGAGACGAAGAAGCTGCTTCTTTGCGCAAAGACGATTCTGCCGCTCACAGTGCTCTGCGGTGTGCGCCTTCTGCCGAAAGAGGTCCGGGAGCGGTGCTTAGCTCTGCAGAGCACCGTACCTTCGTCTTTAGCCTCTCTTCTCGTCTACATCTTAGCAAAAAGCTTTTCCACTCTGTCTGGCAAAGAGAAACTGTGCCAGCACAAAAAACATCTCCCATCGTGTTCTAGAGGCTGCACGGAGGTCTGCCGAGTGTTTTGCAAGAAGAGAAAGAAAGTTGTCCAAAACAGCTTGCAATCGAATGTTCATGTGAATAGAAAAGGCAGGAGAGTGGTCAGGTACTGTTTTCTCTCAGTTGGCAAGCTGCGCACACAATCGCAGTGTTGTACAGCTTGTTTCATCACCTTTGCGAAGCTGCCGCTCTCTCCGGCTCCCGGAGACGAAGAAGCTGCTTCTTCGTGCAAAGACGATTCTGCCGCTCACAGTGCTCTGCGGTGTGCGCCTTCTGCCGAAAGAGGTCCGGGAGCGGTGCTTAGCTCTGCAGAGCACCGTACCTGCTTCTTTAGCCTCTCTTCTCGTCTACATCTTAGCAAAAAGCTTTTCCACTCTGTCTGGCAAGGAGAAACTTTGCCAGCACAGAAAACATCTCCCATCATGTTCTAGAGGCTGCACGGAGGTCTGCCGAGTGTTTTGCAAGAAGAGAAAGAAAGTTGTCCAAAACAGCTTGCAATCGAATGTTCATGTGAATAGAAAAGGCAGGAGAGTGGTCAGGTACTGTTTTCTCTCAGTTGGCAAGCTGCGCACACAATCGCAGTGTTGTACAGCTTGTTTCATCACCTTTGCGAAGCTGCCGCTCTCTCCGGCTCCCGGAGACGAAGAAGCTGCTTCTTCGCGCAAAGACGATTCTGCCGGTCACAGTGCTCTGCAGTGTGCGCCTTCTGCCGAAAGAGGTCCGGGAGCGGTGCTTAGCTCTGCAGAGAACCGTACCTTCGTCTTTAGCCTCTCTTCTCGTCTACATCTTAGCAAAAAGCTTTTCCACTCTGTCTGGCAAGGAGAAACTTTGCCAGCACAGAAAACATCTCCCATCGTGTTCTAGAGGCTGCACGGAGGTCTGCCGAGTGTTTTGCAAGAAGAGAAAGAAAGTTGTCCAAAACAGCTTGCAATCGAATGTTCATGTGAATAGAAAAGGCAGGAGAGTGGTCAGGTACTGTTTTCTCTCAGTTGGCAAGCTGCGCACACAATCGCAGTGTTGTACAGCTTGTTTCATCACCTTTGCGAAGCTGCCGCTCTCTCCGGCTCCCGGAGACGAAGAAGCTGCTTCTTCGCGCAAAGACGATTCTGCCGCTCACAGTGCTCTGCGGTGTGCGCCTTCTGCCGAAAGAGGTCCGGGAGCGGTGCTTAGCTCTGCAGAGCACCGTATCTTCGTCTTTAGCCTCTCTTCTCGTCTACATCTTAGCAAAAAGCTTTTCCACTCTGTCTGGCAAGGAGAAACTTTGCCAGCACAGAAAACATCTCCCATCGTGTTCTAGAGGCTGCACGGAGGTCTGCCGAGTGTTTTGCAAGAAGAGAAAGAAAGTTGTCCAAAACAGCTTGCAATCGAATGTTCATGTGAATAGAAAAGGCAGGAGAGTGGTCAGGTACTGTTTTCTCTCACTTGGCAAGCTGCGCACACAATCGCAGTGTTGTACAGCTTGTTTCATCACCTTTGCGAAGCTGCCGCTCTCTCCGGCTCCGGGAGACGAAGAAGCTGCTTCTTCGCGCAAAGACGATTCTGCCGCTCAGAGTGCTCTGCTGTGAGAGCCCTCTGCCGAAAGTGGCCCGGGAGCGGTGCTTAGCTCTGCAGAGCGCCGTACCTTCGTCTTTAGCCTCTCTTATCATCTACATGTTAGCAAAAATCTTTTCCACGCTGTCTGGCAAGGAGAAACTGTGCCAGCACAAAAAACATCTCCCATCGTGTTCTAGAGGCTGCACGGAGGTCTGCCGAGTGTTTTGCAAGAAGAGAAAGAAAGTTGTCCAAAACAGCTTGCAATCGAATGTTCATGTGAATAGAAAAGGCAGGAGAGTGGTCAGGTACTGTTTTCTCTCAGTTGGCAAGCTGCGCACACAATCGCAGTGTTGTACAGCTTGTTTCATCACCTTTGCGACGTTGCCGCTCTCTCCGGCTCCCGGAGACGAAGAAGCGGCGTTTTCGCGCAAAGACGATTCTGCCGCTCACAGTGCTCTGCGGTGTGCGCCTTCTGCCGAAAGAGGCCCGGGAGCGGTGCTTAGCTCTGCAGAGCACCGTACCTTCGTCTTTAGCCTCTCTTCTCGTCTACATCTTAGCAAAAAGCTTTTCCACTCTGTCTTGCAAGGAGAAACTGTGCCAGCACAGAAAACATCTCCCATCGTGTTCTAGAGGCTGCACGGAGGTCTGCCGAGTGTTTTGCAAGAAGAGAAAGAAAGTTGTCCAAAACAGCTTGCAATCGAATGTTCATGTGAATAGAAAAGGCAGGAGAGTGGTCAGGTACTGTTTTCTCTCAGTTGGCAAGCTGCGCACACAATCGCAGTGTTGTACAGCTTGTTTCATCACCTTTGCGAAGCTGCCGCTCTCTCCGGCTCCCGGAGACGAAGAAGCTGCTTCTTCGCGCAAAGACGATTCTGCCGCTCACAGTGCTCTGCGGTGTGCGCCTTCTGCCGAAAGAGGTCCGGGAGCGGTGCTTAGCTCTGCAGAGCACCGTACCTTCGTCTTTAGCCTCTCTTCTCGTCTACATCTTAGCAAAAAGCTTTTCCACTCTGTCTGGCAAAGAGAAACTGTGCCAGCACAAAAAACATCTCCCATCGTGTTCTAGAGGCTGCACGGAGGTCTGCCGAGTGTTTTGCAAGAAGAGAAAGAAAGTTGTCCAAAACAGCTTGCAATCGAATGTTCATGTGAATAGAAAAGGCAGGAGAGTGGTCAGGTACTGTTTTCTCTCAGTTGGCAAGCTGCGCACACAATCGCAGTGTTGTACAGCTTGTTTCATCACCTTTGCGAAGCTGCCGCTCTCTCCGGCTCCCGGAGACGAAGAAGCTGCTTCTTCGTGCAAAGACGATTCTGCCGCTCACAGTGCTCTGCGGTGTGCGCCTTCTGCCGAAAGAGGTCCGGGAGCGGTGCTTAGCTCTGCAGAGCACCGTACCTGCTTCTTTAGCCTCTCTTCTCGTCTACATCTTAGCAAAAAGCTTTTCCACTCTGTCTGGCAAGGAGAAACTTTGCCAGCACAGAAAACATCTCCCATCATGTTCTAGAGGCTGCACGGAGGTCTGCCGACTGTTTTGCAAGAAGAGAAAGAAAGTTGTCCAAAACAGCTTGCAATCGAATGTTCATGTGAATAGAAAAGGCAGGAGAGTGGTCAGGTACTGTTTTCTCTCAGTTGGCAAGCTGCGCACACAATCGCAGTGTTGTACAGCTTGTTTCATCACCTTTGCGAAGCTGCCGCTCTCTCCGGCTCCCGGAGACGAAGAAGCTGCTCCTTCGCGCAAAGACGATTCTGCCGCTCACAGTGCTCTGCAGTGTGCGCCTTCTGCCGAAAGAGGTCCGGGAGCGGTGCTTAGCTCTGCAGAGAACCGTACCTTCGTCTTTAGCCTCTCTTCTCGTCTACATCTTAGCAAAAAGCTTTTCCACTCTGTCTGGCAAGGAGAAACTTTGCCAGCACAGAAAACATCTCCCATCGTGTTCTAGAGGCTGCACGGAGGTCTGCCGAGTGTTTTGCAAGAAGAGAAAGAAAGTTGTCCAAAACAGCTTGCAATCGAATGTTCATGTGAATAGAAAAGGCAGGAGAGTGGTCAGGTACTGTTTTCTCTCAGTTGGCAAGCTGCGCACACAATCGCAGTGTTGTACAGCTTGTTTCATCACCTTTGCGAAGCTGCCGCTCTCTCCGGCTCCCGGAGACGAAGAAGCTGCTTCTTCGCGCAAAGACGATTCTGCCGCTCACAGTGCTCTGCGGTGTGCGCCTTCTGCCGAAAGAGGTCCGGGAGCGGTGCTTAGCTCTGCAGAGCACCGTATCTTCGTCTTTAGCCTCTCTTCTCGTCTACATCTTAGCAAAAAGCTTTTCCACTCTGTCTGGCAAGGAGAAACTTTGCCAGCACAGAAAACATCTCCCATCGTGTTCTAGAGGCTGCACGGAGGTCTGCCGAGTGTTTTGCAAGAAGAGAAAGAAAGTTGTCCAAAACAGCTTGCAATCGAATGTTCATGTGAATAGAAAAGGCAGGAGAGTGGTCAGGTACTGTTTTCTCTCACTTGGCAAGCTGCGCACACAATCGCAGTGTTGTACAGCTTGTTTCATCACCTTTGCGAAGCTGCCGCTCTCTCCGGCTCCGGGAGACGAAGAAGCTGCTTCTTCGCGCAAAGACGATTCTGCCGCTCAGAGTGCTCTGCTGTGAGAGCCCTCTGCCGAAAGTGGCCCGGGAGCGGTGCTTAGCTCTGCAGAGCACCGTACCTTCGTCTTTAGCCTCTCTTATCATCTACATGTTAGCAAAAATCTTTTCCACTCTGTCTGGCAAGGAGAAACTGTGCCAGCACAAAAAACATCTCCCATCGTGTTCTAGAGGCTGCACGGAGGTCTGCCGAGTGTTTTGCAAGAAGAGAAAGAAAGTTGTCCAAAACAGCTTGCAATCGAATGTTCATGTGAATAGAAAAGGCAGGAGAGTGGTCAGGTACTGTTTTCTCTCAGTTGGCAACCTGCGCACACAATCGCAGTGTTGTACAGCTTGTTTCATCACCTTTGCGACGTTGCCGCTCTCTCCGGCTCCCGGAGACGAAGAAGCGGCTTTTTCGCGCAAAGACGATTCTGCCGCTCACAGTGCTCTGCGGTGTGCGCCTTCTGCCGAAAGAGGCCCGGGAGCGGTGCTTAGCTCTGCAGAGCACCGTACCTTCGTCTTTAGCCTCTCTTCTCGTCTACATCTTAGCAAAAAGCTTTTCCACTCTGTCTTGCAAGGAGAAACTGTGCCAGCACAGAAAACATCTCCCATCGTGTTCTAGAGGCTGCACGGAGGTCTGCCGAGTGTTTTGCAAGAAGAGAAAGAAAGTTGTCCAAAACAGCTTGCAATCGAATGTTCATGTGAATAGAAAAGGCAGGAGAGTGGTCAGGTACTGTTTTCTCTCAGGTGGCAAGCTGCGCACACAATCGCAGTGTTGTACAGCTTGTTTCATCACCTTTGCGAAGCTGCCGCTCTCTCCGGCTCCCGGAGACGAAGAAGCTGCTTCTTCGCGCAAAGACGATTCTGCCCCTCACAGTGCTCTGCGGTGTGCGCCTTCTGCTGAAAGAGGCCCGGGAGCGGTGCTTAGCTCTGCAGAGCACCGTACCTTCGTCTTTAGCCTCTCTTCTCGTCTACATCTTAGCAAAAAGCTTTTCCACTCTGTCTGGCTAGGAGAAACTGTGCCAGCACAGAAAACATCTCCCATCGTGTTCTAGAAGCTGCACGGAGATCTGCCGAGTGTTTTGCAAGAAGAGAAAGAAAGTTGTCCAAAACAGCTTGCAATCGAATGTTCATGTGAATAGAAAAGGCAGGAGAGTGGTCAGGTACTGTTTTCTCTCAGTTGGCAAGCTGCGCACACAATCGCAGTGTTGTACAGATTGTTTCATCAACTTTGCGAAGCTGCCGCTCTCTCCGGCTCCCGGAGACGAAGAAGCTGCTTCTTCGCGCAAAGACGATTCTGCCGCTCACAGTGCTCTGCGGTGTGCGCCTTCTGCCGAAAGAGGTCCGGGAGCGGTGCTTAGCTCTGCAGAGCACCGTACCTTCGTCTTTAGCCTCTCTTCTCGTCTACATCTTAGCAAAAAGCTTTTCCACTCTGTCTGGCAAGGAGAAACTGTGCCAGCACAGAAAACATCTCCCATCGTGTTCTAGAGGCTGCACGGAGGTCTGCCGAGTGTTTTGCAAGAAGAGAAAGAAAGTTGTCCAAAACAGCTTGCAATCGACTGTTCATGTGAATAGAAAAAGCAGGAGTGTGGGCAGGTACTGTTTTCTCTCAGTTGGCAAACTGCGCACACAATCGCAGTGTTGTACAGCTTGTTTCATCACCTTTGCGAAGTTGCCACTCTCTCCGGCTCCCGGAGACGAAGAAGCTGCTTATTCGCGCAAAGACGATTCTGCCGTACACAGTGCTCTGCGGTGTGCGCCTTCTGCCGAAAGAGGCCCGGGAGCGGTGCTTAGCTCTGCAGAGGACGGTACCTTCGTCTTTAGCCTCTCTTCTCATCTACATGTTGGCAAAAATCTTTTCCACTCTGTCTGGCAAGGAGAAACTTTGCCAGCACAAAAAACATCTCCCATCGTGTTCTAGAGGCTGCACGGAAGTCTGCCGAGTGTTTTGCAAGAAGAGAAAGAAAGTTGTCCAAAACAGCTTGCAATCGAATGTTCATGTGAATAGAAAAGGCAGGAGAGTGGTCAGGTACTGTTTTCTCTCAGTTGGCAAGCTGCGCACACAATCGCAGTGTTGTACAGCTTGTTTCATCACCTTTGCGAAGTTGCCGCTCTCTCCGGCTCCCGGAGACGAAGAAGCGGCTTTTTCGCGCAAAGACGATTCTGCCGCTCAAAGTGCTCTGCGGTGTGCGCCTTCTGCCGAAAGACGCCCGGGAGCGGTGCTTAGCTCTGCAGAGCACCGTACCTTCGTCTTTAGCCTCTCTTCTCGTCTACATCTTAGCAAAAAGCTTTTCCACTCTGTCTTGCAAGGAGAAACTGTGCCAGCACAAAAAACATCTCCCATCGTGTTCTAGAGGCTGCACGGAGGTCTGCCCAGTGTTTTGCAAGAAGAGAAAGAAAGTTGTCCAAAACAGCTTGCAATCGAATGTTCATGTGAATAGAAAAGGCAGGAGAGTGGTCAGGTACTGTTTTCTCTCAGTTGGCAAGCTGCGCACACAATCGCAGTGTTGTACAGCTTGTTTCATCACCTTTGCGAAGCTGCCGCTCTCTCCGGCTCCCGGAGACGAAGAAGCTGCTTCTTCGCGCAAAGACGATTCTGCCGCTCACAGTGCTCTGCGGTGTGCGCCTTCTGCTGAAAGAGGCCCGGGAGCGGTGCTTAGCTCTGCAGAGCACCGTACCTTCGTCTTTAGCCTCTCTTCTCGTCTACATCTTAGCAAAAAGCTTTTCCACTCTGTCTGGCAAGGAGAAACTGTGCCAGCACAGAAAACATCTCCCATCATGTTCTAGAAGCTGCACGGAGATCTGCCGAGTGTTTTGCAAGAAGAGAAAGAAAGTTGTCCAAAGCAGCTTGCAATCGAATGTTCATGTGAATAGAAAAGGCAGGAGAGTGGTCAGGTACTGTTTTCTCTCAGTTGGCAAGCTGCGCACACAATCGCAGTGTTGTACAGATTGTTTCATCACCTTTGCGAAGCTGCCGCTCTCTCCGGCTCCCGGAGACGAAGAAGCTGCTTCTTCGCGCAAAGACGATTCTGCCGCTCACAGTGCTCTGCGGTGTGCGCCTTCTGCCGAAAGAGGTCCGGGCGCGGTGCTTAGCTCTGCAGAGCACCGTACCTTCGTCTTTAGCCTCTCTTCTCGTCTACATCTTAGCAAAAAGCTTTTCCACTCTGTCTGGCAAGGAGAAACTGTGCCAGCACAGAAAACATCTCCCATCGTGTTCTAGAGGCTGCACGGAGGTCTGCCGAGTGTTTTGCAAGAAGAGAAAGAAAGTTGTCCAAAACAGATTCCAATCGACTGTTCATGTGAATAGAAATGGCAGGAGTGTGGGCAGGTACTGTTTTCTCTCAGTTGGCAAACTGCGCACACAATCGCAGTGTTGTACAGCTTGTTTCATCACCTTTGCGAAGTTGCCACTCTCTCCGGCTCCCGGAGACGAAGAAGCTGCTTCTTCGCGCAAAGACGATTCTGCCGTACACAGTGCTCTGCGGTGTGCGCCTTCTGCCGAAAGAGGCCCGGGAGCGGTCCTTAGCTCTGCAGAGGACGGTACCTTCGTCTTTAGCCTCTCTTCTCGTCTACATCTTAGCAAAAAGCTTTTCCACTCTGTCTGGCAAGGAGAAACTGTGCCAGCACAGAAAACATCTCCCATCGTGTTCTAGAGGCTGCACGGAGGTCTGCCGAGTGTTTTGCAAGAAGAGAAAGAAAGTTGTCCAAAACAGCTTGCAATCGAATGTTCATGTGAATAGAAAAGGCAGGAGAGTGGTCAGGTACTGTTTTCTCTCAGTTGGCAAGCTGCGCACACAATCGCAGTGTTGTACAGCTTGTTTCATCACCTTTGCGAAGCTGCCGCTCTCTCCGGCTCCCGGAGACGAAGAAGCTGCGTTTTCGCGCAAAGACGATTCTGCCGCTCACAGTGCTCTGCGGTGTGCGCCTTCTGCCGAAAGAGGCCCGGGAGCGGTGCTTAGCTCTGCAGAGCACCGTACCTTCGTCTTTAGCCTCTCTTCTCGTCTACATCTTAGCAAAAAGCTTTTCCACTCTGTCTGGCAAGGAGAAACTGTGCCAGCACAAAAAACATCTCCCATCGTGTTCTAGAGGCTGCACGGAGGTCTGCCCAGTGTTTTGCAAGAAGAGAAAGAAAGTTGTCCAAAACAGCTTGCAATCGAATGTTCATGTGAATAGAAAAGGCAGGAGAGTGGTCAGGTACTGTTTTCTCTCAGTTGGCAAGCTGCGCACACAATCGCAGTGTTGTACAGCTTGTTTCATCACCTTTGCGAAGCTGCCGCTCTCTCCGGCTCCCGGAGACGAAGAAGCTGCTTCTTCGCGCAAAGACGATTCTGCCGCTCACAGTGCTCTGCGGTGTGCGCCTTCTGCCGAAAGAGGCCCGGGAGCGGTGCTTAGCTCTGCAGAGCACTGTACCTTCGTCTTTAGCCTCTCTTCTCGTCTACATCTTAGCAAAAAGCTTTTCCACTCTGTCTGGCAAGGAGAAACTGTGCCAGCACAGAAAACATCTCCCATCGTGTTCTAGAGGCTGCACGGAGGTCTGCCCAGTGTTTTGCAAGAAGAGAAAGAAAGTTGTCCAAAACAGCTTGCAATCGAATGTTCATGTGAATAGAAAAGGCAGGAGAGTGGTCAGGTACTGTTTTTTCTCAGTTTGCAAGCTGCGCACACAATCGCAGTGTTGTAAAGCTTGTTTCATCACCTTTGCGAAGCTGCCGCTCTCTCCGGCTCCCGGAGACGAAGAAGCTGCTTCTTCGCGCAAAGACGATTCTGCCGCTCACAGTTGTCTGCGGTGTGTGTCTTCTGCCGAACGAGGCCCGGCAGCTGTGCGTAGCTCTGCAGAGCACCGTACCTTCGTCTTTAGCCTCTCTTCTCGTCTACATCTTAGCAAAAAGCTTTTCCACTTTGTCTGGCAAGGAGAAACTGTGCCAGCACAGAAAAAATCTCCCATCGTGTTCTAGAGGCTGCACGGAGGTCTGCCCAGTGTTTTGCAAGAAGAGAAAGAAAGTTGTCCAAAACAGCTTGCAATCGAATGTTCATGTGAATAGAAAAGGCAGGAGAGTGGTCAGGTACTGTTTTCTCTCAGTTGGCAAGCTGCGCACAGAGTCGCAGTGTTGTAGAGCTTGTTTCATCACCTTTGCGAAGCTGCCGCTCTCTCCGGCTCCCGGAGACGAAGAAGCTGCTTCTTCGTGCAAAGACGATTCTGCCGCTCACAGTGCTCTGCGGTGTGCGCCTTCTGCCGAAAGAGGTCCGGGAGCGGTGCTTAGCTCTGCAGAGCACCGTACCTGCTTCTTTAGCCTCTCTTCTCGTCTACATCTTAGCAAAAAGCTTTTCCACTCTGTCTGGCAAGGAGAAACTGTGCCAGCACAGAAAACATCTCCCATCGTGTTCTAGAGGCTGCACGGAGGTCTGCCGAGTGTTTTGCAAGAAGAGAAAGAAAGTTGTCCAAAACAGCTTGCAATCGAATGTTCATGTGAATAGAAAAGGCAGGAGAGTGGTCAGGTACTGTTTTCTCACAGTTGGCAAGCTGCGCACACAATCGCAGTGTTGTACAGCTTGTTTCATCACCTTTGCGAAGCTGCCGCTCTCTCCGGCTCCCGGAGACGAAGAAGCTGCTTCTTTGCGCAAAGACGATTCTGCCGCTCACAGTGCTCTGCGGTGTGCGCCTTCTGCCGAAAGAGGTCCGGGAGCGGTGCTTAGCTCTGCAGAGCACCGTACCTTCGTCTTTAGCCTCTCTTCTCGTCTACATCTTAGCAAAAAGCTTTTCCACTCTGTCTGGCAAAGAGAAACTGTGCCAGCACAAAAAACATCTCCCATCGTGTTCTAGAGGCTGCACGGAGGTCTGCCGAGTGTTTTGCAAGAAGAGAAAGAAAGTTGTCCAAAACAGCTTGCAATCGAATGTTCATGTGAATAGAAAAGGCAGGAGAGTGGTCAGGTACTGTTTTCTCTCAGTTGGCAAGCTGCGCACACAATCGCAGTGTTGTACAGCTTGTTTCATCACCTTTGCGAAGCTGCCGCTCTCTCCGGCTCCCGGAGACGAAGAAGCTGCTTCTTCGTGCAAAGACGATTCTGCCGCTCACAGTGCTCTGCGGTGTGTGCCTTCTGCCGAAAGAGGTCCGGGAGCGGTGCTTAGCTCTGCAGAGCACCGTACCTGCTTCTTTAGCCTCTCTTCTCGTCTACATCTTAGCAAAAAGCTTTTCCACTCTGTCTGGCAAGGAGAAACTTTGCCAGCACAGAAAACATCTCCCATCATGTTCTAGAGGCTGCACGGAGGTCTGCCGAGTGTTTTGCAAGAAGAGAAAGAAAGTTGTCCAAAACAGCTTGCAATCGAATGTTCATGTGAATAGAAAAGGCAGGAGAGTGGTCAGGTACTGTTTTCTCTCAGTTGGCAAGCTGCGCACACAATCGCAGTGTTGTACAGCTTGTTTCATCACCTTTGCGAAGCTGCCGCTCTCTCCGGCTCCCGGAGACGAAGAAGCTGCTTCTTCGCGCAAAGACGATTCTGCCGCTCACAGTGCTCTGCAGTGTGCGCCTTCTGCCGAAAGAGGTCCGGGAGCGGTGCTTAGCTCTGCAGAGAACCGTACCTTCGTCTTTAGCCTCTCTTCTCGTCTACATCTTAGCAAAAAGCTTTTCCACTCTGTCTGGCAAGGAGAAACTTTGCCAGCACAGAAAACATCTCCCATCGTGTTCTAGAGGCTGCACGGAGGTCTGCCGAGTGTTTTGCAAGAAGAGAAAGAAAGTTGTCCAAAACAGCTTGCAATCGAATGTTCATGTGAATAGAAAAGGCAGGAGGGTGGTCAGGTACTGTTTTCTCTCAGTTGGCAAGCTGCGCACACAATCGCAGTGTTGTACAGCTTGTTTCATCACCTTTGCGAAGCTGCCGCTCTCTCCGGCTCCCGGAGACGAAGAAGCTGCTTCTTCGCGCAAAGACGATTCTGCCGCTCACAGTGCTCTGTGGTGTGCGCCTTCTGCCGAAAGAGGTCCGGGAGCGGTGCTTAGCTCTGCAGAGCACCGTACCTTCGTCTTTAGCCTCTCTTCTCGTCTACATCTTAGCAAAAAGCTTTTCCACTCTGTCTGGCAAGGAGAAACTGTGCCAGCACAAAAAACATCTCCCATCGTGTTCTAGAGGCTGCACGGAGGTCTGCCGAGTGTTTTGCAAGAAGAGAAAGAAAGTTGTCCAAAACAGCTTGCAATCGAATGTTCATGTGAATAGAAAAGTCAGGAGGGTGGTCAGGTACTGTTTTCTCTCAGTTGGGAAGCTGCGCACACAATCGCAGTGTTGTACAGCTTGTTTCATCACCTTTGCGAAGCTGCCGCTCTCTCCGGCTCCCGGAGACGAAGAAGCTGCTTCTTCGCGCAAAGACGATTCTGCCGCTCACAGTGCTCTGCGGTGTGCGCCTTCTGCCGAAAGAGGTCCGGGAGCGGTGCTTAGCTCTGCAGAGCACCGTACCTTCGTCTTTAGCCTCTCTTCTCGTCTACATCTTAGCAAAAAGCTTTTCCACTCTGTCTGGCAAGGAGAAACTGTGCCAGCACAAAAAACATCTCCCATCGTGTTCTAGAGGCTGCACGGAGGTCTGCCGAGTGTTTTGCAAGAAGAGAAAGAAAGTTGTCCAAAACAGCTTGCAATCGAATGTTCATGTGAATAGAAAAGGCCGGAGAGTGGTCAGGTACTCTTTTCTCTCACTTGGCAAGCTGCGCACACAATCGCAGTGTTGTACAGCTTGTTTCATCACCTTTGCGACGTTGCCGCTCTCTCCGGCTCCCGGAGACGAAGAAGCTGCTTCTTCGCGCAAAGACGATTCTGCCGCTCACAGTGCTCTGCGGTGTGCGCCTTCTGCCGAAAGATGTCCGGGAGTGGTGCTTAGCTCTGCAGAGCACCGTACCTTCGTCTTTAGCCTCTCTTCTCGTCTACATCTTAGCAAAAAGCTTTTCCACTCTGTCTGGCAAGGAGAAACTGTGCCAGCACAGAAAACATCTCCCATCGTGTTCTAGAGGCTGCACGGAGGTCTGCCGAGTGTTTTGCAAGAAGAGAAAGAAAGTTGTCCAAAACAGCTTGCAATCGAATGTTCATGTGAATAGAAAAGGCAGGAGAGTGGTCAGGTACTGTTTTCTCTCAGTTGGCAAGCTGCGCACACAATCGCAGTGTTGTACAGCTTGTTTCATCACCTTTGCGAAGCTGCCGCTCTCTCCGGCTCCTGGAGACGAAGAAGCTGCTTCTTCGCGCAAAGACGATTCTGCCGCTCACAGTGCTCTGCGGTGTGCGCCTTCTGCCGAAAGAGGCCCGGGAGCGGTGCTTAGCTCTGCAGAGCACCGTACCTTCGTCTTTAGCCTCTCTTCTCGTCTACATCTTAGCAAAAAGCTTTTCCACTCTGTCTGGCAAGGAGAAACTGTGCCAGCACAAAAAACATCTCCCATCGTGTTCTAGAGGCTGCACGGAGGTCTGCCCAGTGTTTTGCAAGAAGAGAAAGAAAGTTGTCCAAAACAGCTTGCAATCGAATGTTCGTGTGAATAGAAAAGGCAGGAGAGTGGTCAGGTACTGTTTTCTCTCAGTTGGCAAGCTGCGCACACAATCGCAGTGTTGTACAGCTTGTTTCATCACCTTTGCGAAGCTGCCGCTCTCTCCGGCTCCTGGAGACGAAGAAGCTGCTTCTTTGCGCAAAGACGATTCTGCCGCTCACAGTGCTCTGCGGTGTGCGCCTTCTGCCGAAAGAGGCCCTGGAGCGGTGCTTAGCTCTGCAGAGCGCCGTACCTTCGTCTTTAGCCTCTCTTCTCGTCTACATCTTTGCAAAAAGCTTTTCCACTCTGTCTGGCAAGGAGAAATTGTGCCAGCACAGAAAACATCTCCCATCGTGTTCTAGAGGCTGCACGGAGGTCTGCCGAGTGTTTTGCAAGAAGAGAAAGAAAGTTGTCCAAAACAGCTTGCAATCGAATGTTCATGTGAATAGAAAAGGCAGGAGAGTGGTCAGGTACTGTTTTCTCTCACTTGGCAAGCTGCGCACACAATCGCAGTGTTGTACAGCTTGTTTCATCACCTTTGCGAAGCTGCCGCTCTCTCCGGCTCCCGGAGACGAAGAAGCTGCTTTTTCGCGCAAAGACGATTCTGCCGCTCACAGTGCTCTGCGGTGTGCGCCTTCTGCCGAAAGAGGTCCGGGAGCGGTGCTTAGCTCTGCAGAGCACCGTACCTTCGTCTTTAGCCTCTCTTCTCGTCTACATCTTAGCAAAAAGCTTTTCCACTGTGTCTGGCAAGGAGAAACTGTGCCAGCACAAAAAACATCTCCCATCGTGTTCTAGAGGCTGCACGGAGGTCTGCCGAGTGTTTTGCAAGAAGAGAAAGAAAGTTGTCCAAAACAGCTTGCAATCGAATGTTCATGTGAATAGAAAAGGCAGGAGAGTGGTCAGGTACTGTTTTCTCTCAGTTGGCAAGCTGCGCACACAATCGCAGTGTTGTACAGCTTGTTTCATCACCTTTGCGAAGCTGCCGCTCTCTCCGGCTCCCGGAGACGAAGAAGCTGCGTTTTCGCGCAAAGACGATTCTGCCGCTCACAGTGCTCTGCGGTGTGCGCCTTCTGCCGAAAGAGGCCCGGGAGCGGTGCTTAGCTCTGCAGAGCACCGTACCTTCGTCTTTAGCCTCTCTTCTCGTCTACATCTTAGCAAAAAGCTTTTCTGCTTTTCTACTCTGTCTGGCAAGGAGAAACTGTGCCAGCACAAAAAACATCTCCCATCGTGTTCTAGAGGCTGCACGGAGGTCTGCCGAGTGTTTTGCAAGAAGAGAAAGAAAGTTGTCCAAAACAGCTTGCAATCGAATGTTCATGTGAATAGAAAAGGCAGGAGAGTGGTCAGGTACTGTTTTCTCACAGTTGGCAAGCTGCGCACACAATCGCAGTGTTGTACAGCTTGTTTCATCACCTTTGCGAAGCTGCCGCTCTCTCCAGCTCCCGGAGACGAAGAAGCTGCTTCTTCGCGCAAAGACGATTCTGCCGCTCACAGTGCTCTGCAGTGTGCGTCTTCTGCCGAAAGAGGCCCGGGAGCTGTGCTTAGCTCTGCAGAGCACCGCACCTTCGTCTTTAGCCTCTCTTCTCGTCTACATCTTAGCAAAAAGCTTTTTCACTCTGTCTGGCAAGGAGAAACTGTGCCAGCACAAAAAACATCTCCCATCGTGTTCTAGAGGCTGCACGGAGGTCTGCCGAGTGTTTTGCAAGAAGAGAAAGAAAGTTGTCCAAAACAGCTTGCAATCGAATGTTCATGTGAATAGAAAAGGCAGGAGAGTGATCAGGTACTGTTTTCTCTCAGTTGGGAAGCTGCGCACACAATCGCAGTGTTGTACAGCTTGTTTCATCACCTTTGCGAATTTGCCGCTCTCTCCGGCTCCCGGAGACGAAGAAGCTGCTTCTTCGCGCAAAGACGATTCTGCCGCTCACAGTGCTCTGCGGTGTGTGTCTTCTGCCGAAAGAGGTCCGGGAGCTGTGCTTAGCTCTGCAGAGCACCGTACCTTCGTCTTTAGCCTCTCTTCTCGTCTACATCTTAGCAAAAAGCTTTTCCACTCTGTCTGGCAAGGAGAAACTGTGCCAGCACAGAAAACATCTCCCATCGTGTTCTAGAGGCTGCACGGAGGTCTGCCGAGTATTTTGCA
Organism: Melozone crissalis; assembly: GCF_028551555.1. Lineage (NCBI taxonomy): Eukaryota > Metazoa > Chordata > Aves > Passeriformes > Passerellidae > Melozone > Melozone crissalis. The sequence continues at coordinate 646,356 of NW_026535998.1, read as the reverse complement.
AGAAGAGAAAGAAAGTTGTCCAAAACAGCTTGCAATCGAATGTTCATGTGAATAGAAAAGGCAGGAGAGTGGTCAGGTACTGTTTTCTCTCAGTTGATAAGCTGCGCACACAATCGCAGTTTTGTACAGCTTGTTTCATCACCTTTGCCAAGTTGCCGCTCTCTCCGGCTCCCGGAGACGAAGAAGCTGCTTCTTCGCGCAAAGACGATTCTGCCGCTCACAGTGCTCTGCGGTGTGTGTCTTCTGCCGAAAGAGGTCCGGGAGCTGTGCTTAGCTCTGCAGAGCACCGTACCTTCGTCTTTAGCCTCTCTTCTCGTCTACATCTTAGCAAAAAGCTTTTCCACTCTGTCTGGCAAGGAGAAACTGTGCCAGCACAGAAAACATCTCCCATCGTGTTCTAGAGGCTGCACAGAGGTCTGCCGAGTGTTTTGCAAGAAGAGAAAGAAAGTTGTCCAAAACAGCTTGCAATCGAATGTTCATGTGAATAGAAAAGGCAGGAGAGTGGTCAGGTACTGTTTTCTCTCAGTTGGCAAACTGCGCACACAATCGCAGTGTTGTACAGCTTGTTTCATCACCTTTGCCAAGTTGCCGCTCTCTCCGGCTCCCGGAGACGAAGAAGCTGCTTCTTCGCCCAAAGACGATTGTGCCGCTCACAGTGCTCTGCAGTGTGTGTCTTCTGCCGAAAGAGGCCAGGGAGCTGAGCTTAGTTCTGCAGTGCACCATACCTGCTTCTTTAGCCTCTCTTTTCGTCTACATCTTAGCAAAAAGCTTTTCCACTCTGTCTGGCAAGGAGAAACTGTGGCAGCACAAAAAACATCTCCCATCGTGTTCTAGAGGCTGCACGGAGGTCTGCCGAGTGTTTTGCAAGAAGAGAAAGAAAGTTGTCCAAAACAGCTTCCAATCGAATGTTCATGTGAATAGAAAAGGCAGGAGAGTGGTCAGGTACTGTTTTCTCTCAGTTGGCAAGCTGCGCACACAATCGCAGTGTTGTACAGCTTGTTTCATCACCTTTGCCAAGTTGCCGCTCTCTCCGGCTCCCGGAGACGAAGAAGCTGCTTCTTCGCGCAAAGACGATTCTGCCGCTCACAGTGCTCTGCAGAGCACCGTACCTTCGTCTTTAGCCTCTCTTCTCGTCTACATCTTAGCAAAAAGCTTTTCCACTCTGTCTGGCAAGGAGAAACTGTGCCAGCACAAAAAACATCTCCCATCGTGTTCTAGAGGCTGCACGGAGGTCTGCCGAGTGTTTTGCAAGAAGAGAAAGAAACTTGTTTAAAACAGCTTGCAATCGAATGTTCATGTGAATAGAAAAGGCAGGAGAGTGGTCAGGTACTGTTTTCTCTCAGTTGGCAAGCTGCGCACACAATCGCAGTGTTGTACAGCTTGTTTCATCACCTTTGCCAAGTTGCCGCTCTCTCCGGCTCCCGGAGACGAAGAAGCTGCTTCTTCGCGCAAAGACGATTCTGCCGCTCACAGTGCTCTGCGGTGTGTGTCTTTTGCCGAAAGAGGTCCGGGAGCTGTGCTTAGCTCTGCAGAGCACCGTACCTTCGTCTTTAGCCTCTCTTCTCGTCTACATCTTAGCAAAAAGCTTTTCCACTCTGTCTCTGGCAAGGAGAAACTGTGCCAGCACAAAAAACATCTCCCATCGTGTTCTAGAGGCTGCACGGAGGTCTGCCGAGTGTTTTGCAAAAAGAGAAAGAAAGTTGTCCAAAACAGCTTGCAATCGAATGTTCACGTGAATAGAAAAGGCAGGAGAGTGGTCAGGTACTGTTTTCTCTCAGTTGGCAAGCTGCGCACACAATCGCAGTGTTGTACAGCTTGTTTCATCACCTTTGCGAAGCTGCCGCTCTCTCCGGCTCCCGGAGACGAAGAAGCTGCTTCTTCGCGCAAAGACGATTCTGCCGCTCACAGTGCTCTGCGGTGTGTGTCTTCTGCCGAAAGAGGTCCGGGAGCTGTGCTTAGCTCTGCAGAGCACCGTACCTTCGTCTTTAGCCTCTCTTCTCGTCTACATCTTAGCAAAAAGCTTTTCCACTCTGTCTGGCAAGGAGAAACTGTGCCAGCACAGAAAACATCTCCCATCGTGTTCTAGAGGCTGCACGGAGGTCTGCCGAGTATTTTGCAAGAAGAGAAAGAAAGTTGTCCAAAACAGCTTGCAATCATATGTTCATGTGAATAGAAAAGGCAGGAGAGTGGTCAGGTACTGTTTTCTCTCAGTTGATAAGCTGCGCACACAATCGCAGTTTTGTACAGCTTGTTTCATCACCTTTGCCAAGTTGCCGCTCTCTCCGGCTCCCGGAGACGAAGAAGCTGCTTCTTCGCGCAAAGACGATTCTGCCGCTCACAGTGCTCTGCGGTGTGTGTCTTCTGCCGAAAGAGGTCCGGGAGCTGTGCTTAGCTCTGCAGAGCACCGTACCTTCGTCTTTAGCCTCTCTTCTCGTCTACATCTTAGCAAAAAGCTTTTCCACTCTGTCTGGCAAGGAGAAACTGTGCCAGCACAGAAAACATCTCCCATCGTGTTCTAGAGGCTGCACAGAGGTCTGCCGAGTGTTTTGCAAGAAGAGAAAGAAAGTTGTCCAAAACAGCTTGCAATCGAATGTTCATGTGAATAGAAAAGGCAGGAGAGTGGTCAGGTACTGTTTTCTCTCAGTTGGCAAACTGCGCACACAATTGCAGTGTTGTACAGCTTGTTTCATCACCTTTGCCAAGTTGCCGCTCTCTCCGGCTCCCGGAGACGAAGAAGCTGCTTCTTCGCCCAAAGACGATTGTGCCGCTCACAGTGCTCTGCAGTGTGTGTCTTCTGCCGAAAGAGGCCAGGGAGCTGAGCTTAGTTCTGCAGTGCACCATACCTGCTTCTTTAGCCTCTCTTCTCGTCTACATCTTAGCAAAAAGCTTTTCCACTCTGTCTGGCAAGGAGAAACTGTGGCAGCACAAAAAACATCTCCCATCGTGTTCTAGAGGCTGCACGGAGGTCTGCCGAGTGTTTTGCAAGAAGAGAAAGAAAGTTGTCCAAAACAGCTTCCAATCGAATGTTCATGTGAATAGAAAAGGCAGAAGAGTGGTCAGGTACTGTTTTCTCTCAGTTGGCAAGCTGCGCACACAATCGCAGTGTTGTACAGCTTGTTTCATCACCTTTGCGAAGCTGCCGCTCTCTCCGGCTCCCGGAGACGAAGAAGCTGCTTCTTCGCGCAAAGACGATTCTGCCGCTCACAGTGCTCTGCTGTGTGTGCCTTCTGCCGAAAGAGATCCGGGAGCTGTGCTTAGCTCTGCAGAGCACCGTACCTTCGTCTTTAGCCTCTCTTCTCGTCTACATCTTAGCAAAAAGCTTTTCCACTCTGTCTGGCAAGGAGAAACTGTGCCAGCACAGAAAACATCTCCCATCTTGTTCTAGAGGCTGCACGGAGGTCTGCCGAGTGTTTTGCAAGAAGAGAAAGAAAGTTGTCCAAAACAGCTTGCAATCGAATGTTCAAGTGAATAGAAAAGGCAGGAGAGTGGTCAGGTACTGTTTTCTCTCAGTTGGTAATCTGCGCACACAATCGCAGTTTTGTACAGCTTGTTTCATCACCTTTGCGAAGTTGCCGCTCTCTCCGGCTCCAGGAGACGAAGAAGCTGCTCCTTCGCGCAAAGACGATTCTGCCGCTCACAGTGCTCTGCAGAGCACCGTACCTTCGTCTTTAGCCTCTCTTCTCGTCTACATCTTAGCAAAAAGCTTTTCCACTCTGTCTGGCAAGGAGAAACTGTGCCAGCACAAAAAACATCTCCCATCGTGTTCTAGAGGCTGCACGGAAGTCTGCCGAGTGTTTTGCAAGAAGAGAAAGAAAGTTGTCCAAAACAGCTTGCAATCGAATGTTCAAGTGAATAGAAAAGGCAGGAGAGTGGTCAGGTACTGTTTTCTCTCAGTTGGTAATCTGCGCACACAATCGCAGTTTTGTACAGCTTGTTTCATCACCTTTGCGAAGTTGCCGCTCTCTCCGGCTCCAGGAGACGAAGAAGCTGCTTCTTCGCGCAAAGACGATTCTGCCGCTCACAGTGCTCTGCAGAGCACCGTACCTTCGTCTTTAGCCTCTCTTCTCGTCTACATCTTAGCAAAAAGCTTTTCCACTCTGTCTGGCAAGGAGAAACTGTGCCAGCACAAAAAACATCTCCCATCGTGTTCTAGAGGCTGCACGGAGGTCTGCCGAGTGTTTTGCAAGAAGAGAAAGAAAGTTGTCCAAAACAGCTTGCAATCCAATGTTCATGTGAATAGAAAAGGCAGGAGAGTGGTCAGGTACTGTTTTCTCTCAGTTGGCAAGCTGCGCACACAATCGCAGTGTTGTACAGCTTGTTTCATCACCTTTGCCAAGTTGCCGCTCTCTCCGGCTCCCGGAGACGAAGAAGCTGCTTCTTCGCGCAAAGACGATTCTGCCGCTCACAGTGCTCTGCAGAGCACCGTACCTTCGTCTTTAGCCTCTCTTCTCGTCTACATCTTAGCAAAAAGCTTTTCCACTCTGTCTGGCAAGGAGAAACTGTGCCAGCACAAAAAACATCTCCCATCGTGTTCTAGAGGCTGCACGGAGGTCTGCCGAGTGTTTTGCAAGAAGAGAAAGAAACTTGTTTAAAACAGCTTGCAATCGAATGTTCATGTGAATAGAAAAGGCAGGAGAGTGGTCAGGTACTGTTTTCTCTCAGTTGGCAAGCTGCGCACACAATCGCAGTGTTGTACCGCTTGTTTCATCACCTTTGCCAAGTTGCCGCTCTCTCCGGCTCCTGGAGACGAAGAAGCTGCTTCTTCGCGCAAAGACGATTCTGCCGCTCACAGTGCTCTGCAGTGTGTGTCTTCTGCCGAAAGAGGCCCGGGAGCTGTGCTTAGCTCTGCAGAGCACCGTACCTTCGTCTTTAGCCTCTCTTCTCGTCTACATCTTAGCAAAAAGCTTTTCCACTCTGCCTGCCAGGAGAAACTGTGCCAGCACAGAAAACATCTCCCATCGTGTTCTAGAGGCTGCACGGAGGTCTGCCGAGTGTTTTGCAAGAAGAGAAAGAAAGTTGTCCAAAACAGCTTGCAATCGAATGTTCAAGTGAATAGAAAAGGCAGGAGAGTGGTCAGGTACTGTTTTCTCTCAGTTGGTAAGCTGCGCACACAATCGCAGTTTTGTACAGCTTGTTTCATCACCTTTGCGAAGTTGCCGCTCTCTCCGGCTCCAGGAGACGAAGAAGCTGCTTCTTCGCGCAAAGACGATTCTGCCGCTCACAGTGCTCTGCAGAGCACCGTACCTTCGTCTTTAGCCTCTCTTCTCGTCTACATCTTAGCAAAAAGCTTTTCCACTCTGTCTGGCAAGGAGAAACTGTGCCAGCACAAAAAACATCTCCCATCGTGTTCTAGAGGCTGCACTGAGTTCTGCCGAGTGTTTTGCAAGAAGAGAAAGAAAGTTGTCCAAAACAGCTTGCAATCGAATGTTCACGTGAATAGAAAAGGCAGGAGAGTGGTCAGGTACTGTTTTCTCTCACTTGGCAAGCTGCGCACACAATCGCAGTGTTGTACAGCTTGTTTCATCACCTTTGCGAAGTTGCCGCTCTCTCCGGCTCCCGGAGACGAAGAAGCTGCTTCTTCGCGCAAAGACGATTCTGCCGCTCACAGTGCTCTGCGGTGTGCGCCTTCTGCCGAAAGAGATCCGGGAGCTGTGCGTAGCTCTGCAAAGCACCGTACCTTCGTCTTTAGCCTCTCTTCTCGTCTACATCTTAGCAAAAAGCTTTTCCACTCTGTCTGGCAAGGAGAAACTGTGCCAGCACAGAAAACATCTCCCATCGTGTTCTAGAGGCTGCACGGAGGTCTGCCGAGGGTTTTGCAAGAAGAGAAAGAAAGTTGTCCAAAACAGCTTGCAATCGAATGTTCATGTGAATAGAAAAGGCAGGAGAGTGGTCAGGTACTGTTTTCTCTCAGTTGGGAAGCTGCGCATACAATCGCAGTGTTGTACAGCTTGTTTCATCACCTTTGCCAAGTTGCCGCTCTCTCCGGCTCCCGGAGACGAAGAAGCTGCTTCTTCGCGCAAAGACGATTCTGCCGCTCACAGTGCTCTGGTGTGTGTCTTCTGCCGAAAGAGGTCCGGGAGTTGTGCTTAACTCTGCAGAGCACCCTATCTTCGTCTTTAGCCTCTCTTCTCGTCTACATCTTAGCAAAAAGCTTTTCCACTCTGTCTAGCGAGGAGAAACTGTGCCAGCACAGAAAACATCTCCCATCGTGTTCTAGAGGCTGCACTGAGTTCTTCCGAGTGTTTTGCAAGAAGAGAAAGAAAGTTGTCCAAAACAGCTTCCAATCGAATGTTCATGTGAATAGAAAAGGCAGGAGAGTGGTCAGGTACTGTTTTCTCTCAGTTGGCAAGCTGCGCACACAATCGCAGTGTTGTACAGCTTGTTTCATCACCTTTGCCAAGTTGCCGCTCTCTCCGGCTCCCGGAGACGAAGAAGCTGCTTCTTGGCGCAAAGACGATTCTGCCGCTCACAGTGCTCTGCGGTGTGTGTCTTTTGCCGAAAGAGGTCCGGGAGCTGTGCTTAGCTCTGCAGAGCACCGTACCTTCGTCTTTAGCCTCTCTTCTCGTCTACATCTTAGCAAAAAGCTTTTCCACTCTGTCTGGCAAGGAGAAACTGTGCCAGCACAAAAAACATCTCCCATCGTGTTCTAGAGGCTGCACGGAGGTCTGCCGAGTGTTTTGCAAGAAGAGAAAGAAAGTTGTCCAAAACAGCTTGCAATCGAATGTTCACGTGAATAGAAAAGGCAGGAGAGTGGTCAGGTACTGTTTTCTCTCAGTTGGCAAGCTGCGCACACAATCGCAGTGTTGTACAGCTTGTTTCATCACCTTTGCGAAGTTGCCGCTCTCTCCGGCTCCCGGAGACGAAGAAGCTGCTTCTTCGCGCAAAGACGATTCTGCCGCTCACAGTGCTCTGCAGAGCACCGTACCATCGTCTTTAGCCTCTCTTCTCGTCTACATCTTAGCAAAAAGCTTTTCCATTCTGTCTGGCAAGGAGAAACTGTGCCAGCACAAAAAACATCTCCCATCGTGTTCTAGAGGCTGCACGGAGGTCTGCCGAGTGTTTTGCAAGAAGAGAAAGAAAGTTGTCCAAAACAGCTTGCAATCGAATGTTCATGTGAATAGAAAAGGCAGGAGAGTGGTCAGGTACTGTTTTCTCTCAGTTGGCAAGCTGCGCACACAATCGCAGTGTTGTACCGCTTGTTTCATCACCTTTGCCAAGTTGCCGCTCTCTCCGGCTCCCGGAGACGAAGAAGCTGCTTCTTCGCGCAAAGACGATTCTGCCGCTCACAGTGCTCTGCAGTGTGTGTCTTCTGCCGAAAGAGGCCCGGGAGCTGTGCTTAGCTCTGCAGAGCACCGTACCTTCGTCTTCAGCCTCTCTTCTCGTCTACATCTTAGCAAAAAGCTTTTCCACTCTGCCTGCCAGGAGAAACTGTGCCAGCACAGAAAACATCTCCCATCATGTTCTAGAGGCTGCACGGAGGTCTCCGAGTGTTTTGCAAGAAGAGAAAGAAAGTTGTCCAAAACAGCTTGCAATCGAATGTTCAAGTGAATTGAAAAGGCAGGAGAGTGGTCAGGTACTGTTTTCTCTAGGTTGGTAATCTGCGCACAGAATCGCAGTTTTGTACAACTTGTTTCATCACCTTTGCGAAGTTGCCGCTCTCTCCGGCTCCCGGAGACGAAGAAGCTGCTTCTTCGCGCAAAGACGATTCTGCCGCTCACAGTGCTCTGCAGAGCACCGTACCTTCGTCTTTAGCCTCTCTTCTCGTCTACATCTTAGCAAAAAGCTTTTCCACTCTGTCTGGCAAGGAGAAACTGTGCCAGCACAGAAAACATCTCCCATCGTGTTCTAGAGGCTGCACGGAGGTCTGCAGAGTGTTTTGCAAGAAGAGAAAGAAAGTTGTCCAAAACAGCTTGCAATCGAATGTTCATGTGAATAGAAAAGGCAGGAGAGTGGTCAGGTACTGTTTTCTCTCAGTTGGGAAGCTGCGCACACAATCGCAGTGTTGTACAGCTTGTTTCATCACCTTTGCCAAGTTGCCGCTCTCTCCGGCTCCCGGAGACGAAGAAGCTGCTTCTTCGCGCAAAGACGATTCTGCCGCTCACAGTGCTCTGCGGTGTGTGTCTTTTGCCGAAAGAGGTCCGGGAGCTGTGCTTAGCTCTGCAGAGCACCGTACCTTCGTCTTTAGCCTCTCTTCTCGTCTACATCTTAGCAAAAAGCTTTTCCACTCTGTCTGGCAAGGAGAAACTGTGCCAGCACAAAAAACATCTCCCATCGTGTTCTAGAGGCTGCACTGAGTTCTGCCGAGTGTTTTGCAAGAAGAGAAAGAAAGTTGTCCAAAACAGCTTGCAATCGAATGTTCATGTGAATAGAAAAGGCAGGAGAGTGGTCAGGTACTGTTTTCTCTCAGTTGGGAAGCTGCGCACACAATCGCAGTGTTGTACAGCTTGTTTCATCACCTTTGCCAAGTTGCCGCTCTCTCCGGCTCCCGGAGACGAAGAAGCTGCTTCTTCGCGCAAAGACGATTCTGCCGCTCACAGTGCTCTGCGGTGTGTGTCTTCTGCCGAAAGAGGTCCGGGAGCTGTGCTTAGCTCTGCAGAGCACCGTACCTTCGTCTTTAGCCTCTCTTCTCGTCTACATCTTAGCAAAAAGCTTTTCCACTCTGTCTGGCAAGGAGAAACTGTGCCAGCACAGAAAACATCTCCCATCGTGTTCTAGAGGCTGCACAGAGGTCTGCCGAGTGTTTTGCAAGAAGAGAAAGAAAGTTGTCCAAAACAGCTTGCAATCGAATGTTCATGTGAATAGAAAAGGCAGGAGAGTGGTCAGGTACTGTTTTCTCTCAGTTGGCAAACTGCGCACACAATCGCAGTGTTGTACAGCTTGTTTCATCACCTTTGCGAAGTTGCCGCTCTCTCCGGCTCCCGGAGACGAAGAAGCTGCTTCTTCGCCCAAAGACGATTGTGCCGCTCACAGTGCTCTGCCGTGTGTGTCTTCTGCCGAAAGAGGCCAGGGAGCTGTGCTTAGTTCTGCAGTGCACCATACCTGCTTCTTTAGCCTCTCTTCTCGTCTACATCTTAGCAAAAAGCTTTTCCACTCTGTCTGGCAAGGAGAAACTGTGGCAGCACAAAAAACATCTCCCATCGTGTTCTAGAGGCTGCACGGAGGTCTGCCGAGTGTTTTGCAAGAAGAGAAAGAAAGTTGTCCAAAACAGCTTCCAATCGAATGTTCATGTGAATAGAAAAGGCAGGAGAGTGGTCAGGTACTGTTTTCTCTCAGTTGGCAAGCTGCGCACACAATCGCAGTGTTGTACAGCTTGTTTAATCACCTTTGCGAAGATGCCGCTCTCTCCGGCTCCCGGAGACGAAGAAGCTGCTTCTTCACGCAAAGACGATTCTGCCGCTCACAGTGCTCTGCGGTGTGTGCCTTCTGCCGAAAGAGATCCGGGAGCTGTGCTTAGCTCTGCAGAGCACCGTACCTTCGTCTTTAGCCTCTCTTCTCGTCTACATCTTAGCAAAAAGCTTTTCCACTCTGTCTGGAAAGGAGAAACTGTGCCAGCACAGAAAACATCACCCATCTTGTTCTAGAGGCTGCACGGAGGTCTGCCGAGTGTTTTGCAAGAAGAGAAAGAAAGTTGTCCAAAACAGCTTGCAATCGAATGTTCAAGTGAATAGAAAAGGCAGGAGAGTGGTCAGGTACTGTTTTCTCTCAGTTGGTAATCTGCGCACACAATTGCAGTTTTGTACAGCTTGTTTCATCACCTTTGCGAAGTTGCCGCTCTCTCCGGCTCCAGGCGACGAAGAAGCTGCTTCTTCGCGCAAAGACGATTCTGCCGCTCACAGTGCTCTGCAGAGCACCGTACCTTCGTCTTTAGCCTCTCTTCTCGTCTACATCTTAGCAAAAAGCTTTTCCACTCTGTCTGGCAAGGAGAAACTGTGCCAGCACAGAAAACATCTCCCATCGTGTTCTAGAGGCTGCACTGAGTTCTGCCGAATGTTTTGCAAGAAGAGAATGAAAGTTGTCCAAAACAGCTTGCAATCGAATATTCATGTGAATAGAAAAGGCAGGAGAGTGTTCAGGTACTGTTTTCTTTCAGTTGGTAAGCTGCGCACACAATCGCAGTGTTGTACAGCTTGTTTCATCACCTTTGCGAAGTTGCCGCTCTCTCCGGCTCCCGGAGACGAAGAAGCGGCTTCTTCGCGCAAAGACGATTCTGCCGCTCACAGTGCCCTGCGGTGTGCGCCTTCTGCCGAAAGACGCCCGGCACCGGTGCTTACCTCTGCAGAGCACCGTACCTTCGTCTTTAGCCTCTCTTCTCGTCTACATCTTAGCAAAAAGCTTTTCCACTCTGTCTGGCAAGGAGAAACTTTGCCAGCACAGAAAACATCTCCCATCGTGTTCTAGAGGCTGCACGGAGGTCTGCCGAGTGTTTTGCAAGAAGAGAAAGAAAGTTGTCCAAAACAGCTTGCAATCCAATGTTCATGTGAATAGAAAAGGCAGGAGAGTGGTCAGGTACTGTTTTCTCTCAGTTGGCAAGCTGCGCACACAATCGCAGTGTTGTACAGCTTGTTTCATCACCTTTGCCAAGTTGCCGCTCTCTCCGGCTCCCGGAGACGAAGAAGCTGCTTCTTCGCGCAAAGACGATTCTGCCGCTCACAGTGCTTCTTCGGTGTGCCCCTTCTGCCGAAAGAGGTCCGGGAGCGGTGCTTAGCTCTGCAGAGCACCGTACCTTCGTCTTTAGCCTTTCTTCTCGTCTACATCTTAGCAAAAAGCTTTTCCACGCTGTCTGGCAAGGAGAAACTGTGCCAGCACAAAAAACATCTCCCATTGTGTTCTAGAGGCTGCACGGAGGTCTGCCGAGTGTTTTGCAAGAAGAGAAAGAAAGTTGTCCAAAACAGCTTCCAATCGAATGTTCAAGTGAATAGAAAAGTCAGGAGAGTGGTCAGGTACTGTTTTCTCTCAGTTGGCAAGCTGCGCACACAATCGCAGTGTTGTACAGCTTGTTTCATCACCTTTGCCAAGTTGCCGCTCTCTCTGGCTCCCGGAGACGAAGAAGCTGCTTCTTCGCGCAAAGACGATTCTGCCGCTCACAGTGCTCTGCGGTGTGCGCCTTCTGCCGAAAGAGATCCGGGAGCGGTGCTTAGCTCTGCAGAGCACCGTATCTTCGTCTTTAGCCTCTCTTCTCATCTACATCTTAGCAAAAAGCTTTTCCACTCTGTCTGGAAAGGAGAAACTGTGCCAGCACAGAAAACATCTCCCATCGTGTTCTAGAGGCTGCACGGAGGTCTGCCGAGTATTTTGCAAGAAGAGAAAGAAAGTTGTCCAAAACAGCTTCCAATCGAATGTTCATGTGAATAGAAAAGGCAGGAGAGTGGTCAGGTACTGTTTTCTCTCAGTTGGTAAGCTGCGCACACAATCGCAGTTTTGTCCAGTTTGTATCATCACCTTTGCGAAGTTGCCGCTCTCTCCGGCTCCCGGAGACGAAGAAGCTGCTTCTTCGCGCAAAGACGATTCTGCCGCTCACAGTGCTCTGCGGTGTGTGTCTTCTGCCCAAAGAGGCACGGGAGCTGTGCTTAGCTCTGCAGAGCACGGTACCTTCGTCTTTAGCCTCTCTTCTCGTCTACATCTTAGCAAAAAGCTTTTCCACTCTGTCTGGCAAGGAGAAACTTTACCAGCACAGAAAACATCTCCCATCGTGTTCTAGAAGCTGCACGGAGGTCTGCAGAGTGTTTTGCAAGAAGAGAAAGAAAGTTGTCCAAAACAGCTTGCAATCGAATGTTCATGTGAATAGAAAAGGCAGGAGAGTGGTCAGGTACTGTTTTCTCTCAGTTGGCAAGCTGCGCACACAATCGCAGTGTTGTACAGCTTGTTTCATCACCTTTGCGAAGTTGCCGCTCTCTCCGGCTCCCGGAGACGAAGAAGCTGCTTCTTCGCGCAAAGACGATTCTGCCGCTCACAGTGCTCTGCAGAGCACCGTACCTTCGTCTTTAGCCTCTCTTCTCGTCTACATCTTAGCAAAAAGCTTTTCCACTCTGTCTGGCAAGGAGAAACTGTGCCAGCACAAAAAACATCTCCCATCGTGTTCTAGAGGCTGCACGGAGGTCTGCCGAGTGTTTTGCAAGAAGAGAAAGAAACTTGTTTAAAACAGCTTGCAATCGAATGTTCATGTGAATAGAAAAGGCAGGAGAGTGGTCAGGTACTGTTTTCTTTCAGTTGGCAAGCTGCGCACACAATCGCAGTGTTGTACCGCTTGTTTCATCACCTTTGCCAAGTTGCCGCTCTCTCCGGCTCCCGGAGACGAAGAAGCTGCTTCTTCGCGCAAAGACGATTCTGCCGCTCACAGTGCTCTGCAGTGTGTGTCTTCTGCCGAAAGAGGCCCGGGAGCTGTGCTTAGCTCTGCAGAGCACCGTACCTTCGTCTTTAGCCTCTCTTCTCGTCTATATCTTAGCAAAAAGCTTTTCCACTCTGCCTGCCAGGAGAAACTGTGCCAGCACAGAAAACATCTCCCATCGTGTTCTAGAGGCTGCACGGAGGTCTGCAGAGTGTTTTGCAAGAAGAGAAAGAAAGTTGTCCAAAACAGCTTGCAATCGAATGTTCAAGTGAATAGAAAAGGCAGGAGAGTGGTCAGGTACTGTTTTCTCTCAGTTGGTAATCTGCGCACACAATCGCAGTGTTGTACAGCTTGTTTCATCACCTTTGCGAAGTTGCCGCTCTCTCCGGCTCCAGGAGACGAAGAAGCTGCTTCTTCGCGCAAAGACGATTCTGCCGCTCACAGTGCTCTGCAGAGCACCGTACCTTCGTCTTTAGCCTCTCTTCTCGTCTACATCTTAGCAAAAAGCTTTTCCACTCTGTCTGGCAAGGAGAAACTGTGCCAGCACAAAAAACATCTCCCATCGTGTTCTAGAGGCTGCACTGAGTTCTGCCGAGTGTTTTGCAAGAAGAGAAAGAAAGTTGTCCAAAACAGCTTGCAATCGAATGTTCATGTGAATAGAAAAGGCAGGAGAGTGGTCAGGTACTGTTTTCTCTCAGTTGGCAAGCTGCGCACACAATCGCAGTGTTGTACAGCTTGTTTCATCACCTTTGCGAAGTTGCCGCTCTCTCCGGCTCCCGGAGACGAAGAAGCTGCTTCTTCGCGCAAAGACGATTCTGCCGCTCACAGTGCTCTGCGGTGTGTGTCTTCTGCCGAAAGTGGTCCGGGAGCTGTGCGTAGCTCTGCAAAGCACCGTACCTTCGTCTTTAGCCTCTCTTCTCGTCTACATCTTAGCAAAAAGCTTTTCCACTCTGTCTGGCAAGGAGAAACTGTGCCAGCACAAAAAACATCTCCCATCGTGTTCTAGAGGCTGCACGGAGGTCTGCCGAGTGTTTTGCAAGAAGAGAAAGAAAGTTGTCCAAAACAGCTTGCAATCGAATGTTCATGTGAATAGAAAAGGCAGGAGAGTGGTCAGGTACTGTTTTCTCTCCGTTGGGAAGCTGCGCATACAATCGCAGTGTTGTACAGCTTGTTTCATCACCTTTGCCAAGTTGCCGCTCTCTCCGGCTCCCGGAGACGAAGAAGCTGCTTCTTCGCGCAAAGACGATTCTGCCGCTCACAGTGCTCTGGTGTGTGTCTTCTGCCGAAAGAGGTCCGGGAGTTGTGCTTAGCTCTGCAGAGCACCGTATCTTCGTCTTTAGCCTCTCTTCTCGTCTACATCTTAGCAAAAAGCTTTTCCACTCTGTCTGGCGAGGAGAAACTGTGCCAGCACAGAAAACATCTCCCATCGTGTTCTAGAGGCTGCACGGAGGTCTGCCGAGTGTTTTGCAAGAAGAGAAAGAAACTTGTTTAAAACAGCTTGCAATCGAAGGTTTATGTGAATAGAAAAGGCAGGAGAGTGGTCAGGTACTGTTTTCTCTTAGTTGGTAAGCTGCGCACACAATCGCAGTTTTGTACAGCATGTTTCATCACATTTGAGAACTTGCCGCTCTCTCCGGCTCCCGGAGACGAAGAAGCTGCTTCTTCGCGCAAAGACGATTCTGCCGCTCACAGTGCTCTGGAGTGTGTGTCTTCTGCCGAAAGAGGCACGGGAGCTGTGCTTAGCTCTGCAGAGCACCGTACCTTCGTCTTTAGCCTCTCTTCTCGTCTACATCTTAGCAAAAAGCTTTTCCACTCTGTCTGGCAAGGAGAAACTGTGCCAGCACAGAAAACATCTCCCATCGTGTTTTAGAGGCTGCACGGAGGTCTGCCGAGTGTTTTGCAAGTAGAGAAAGAAAGTTGTCCAAAACAGCTTGCAATCGAATGTTCATGTGAATAGAAAAGGCAGGAGAGTGGTCAGGTACTGTTTTCTCTCAGTTGGCAAGCTGCGCACACAATCGCAGTGTTGTACAGCTTGTTTCATCACCTTTGCCAAGTTGCCGCTCTCTCCGGCTCCCGGAGACGAAGAAGCTGCTTCTTCGCGCAAAGACGATTCTGCCGCTCACAGTGCTCTGCGGTGTGTGCCTTCTGCCGAAAGAGATCCGGGAGCGGTGCTTAGCTCTGCAGAGCACCGTAACTTCGTCTTTAGCCTCTCTTCTCGTCTACATCTTAGCAAAAAGCTTTTCCACTCTGTCTGGCAAGGAGAAACTGTGCCAGCACAAAAAACATGTCCCATCGTGTTCTAGAGGCTGCACTGAGTTCTGCCGAGTGTTTTGCAAGAAGAGAAAGAAAGTTGTCCAAAACAGCTTCCAATCCAATGTTCATGTGAATAGAAAAGGCAGGAGAGTGGTCAGGTACTGTTTTCTCTCAGTTGGCAAGCTGCGCACACAATCGCAGTGTTGTACAGCTTGTTTCATCACCTTTGCGAAGTTGCCGCTCTCTCCGGCTCCCGGAGACGAAGAAGCTGCTTCTTCGCGCAAAGACGATTCTGCCGCTCACAGTGATCTGCAGTGTGTGTCTTCTGCCGAAAGAGGCCCGGGAGCGGTGCTTAGCTCTGCAGAGCACCGTACCTTCGTCTTTAGCCTCTCTTCTCGTCTACATCTTAGCAAAAAGCTTTTCCACTCTGCCTGCCAGGAGAAACTGTGCCAGCACAGAAAACATCTCCCATCGTGTTCTAGAGGCTGCACGGAGGTCTGCCGAGTGTTTTGCAAGAAGAGAAAGAAAGTTGTCCAAAACAGCTTCCAATCGAATGTTCAAGTGAATAGAAAAGGCAGGAGAGTGGTCAGGTACTATTTTCTCTCAGTTGGTAATCTGCGCACACAATCGCAGTTTTGTACAGCTTGTTTCATCACCTTTGCGAAGTTGCCGCTCTCTCCGGCTCCAGGAGACGAAGAAGCTGCTTCTTCGCGCAAAGACGATTCTGCCGCTCACAGTGCTCTGCAGAGCACCGTACCTTCGTCTTTAGCCTCTCTTCTCGTCTACATCTTAGCAAAAAGCTTTTCCACTCTGTCTGGCAAGGAGAAACTGTGCCAGCACAAAAAACATCTCCCATCGTGTTCTAGAGGCTGCACGGAGGTCTGCCGAGTGTTTTGCAAGAAGAGAAAGAAAGTTGTCCAAAACAGCTTCCAATCGAATGTTCATGTGAATAGAAAAGGCAGGAGAGTGGTCAGGTACTGTTTTCTCTCAGTTGGCAAGCTGCGCACACAATCGCAGTGTTGTACAGCTTGTTTCATCACCTTTGCGAAGTTGCCGCTCTCTCCGGCTCCCGGAGACGAAGAAGCTGCTTCTTCGCGCAAAGACGATTCTGCCGCTCACAGTGCTCTGCGGTGTGTGTCTTCTGCCGAAAGTGGTCCGGGAGCTCGGCTTAGCTCTGCAAAGCACCGTACCTTCGTCTTTAGCCTCTCTTCTCGTCTACATCTTAGCAAAAAGCTTTTCGACTCTGTCTGGCAAGGAGAAACTGTGCCAGCACAGAAAACATCTCCCATCGTGTTCTAGAGGCTGCACGGAGGTCTGCCGAGTGTTTTGCAAGAAGAGAAAGAAAGTTGTCCAAAACAGCTTGCAATCGAATGTTCATGTGAATAGAAAAGGCAGGAGAGTGGTCAGGTACTGTTTTCTCTCCGTTGGGAAGCTGCGCACACAATCGCAGTGTTGTACAGCTTGTTTCATCGCCTTTGCCAAGTTGCCGCTCTCTCCGGCTCCCGGAGACGAAGAAGCGGCTTCTTCGCGCAAAGACGATTCTGCCGCTCACAGTGCCCTGCGGTGTGCGCCTTCTTCCGAAAGACGCCCGGCACCGGTGCTTACCTCTGCAGACCACCGTACCTTCGTCTTTAGCCTCTCTTCTCGTCTACATCTTAGCAAAAAGCTTTTCCACTCTGTCTGGCAAGGAGAAACTTTACCAGCACAGAAAACATCTCCCATCGTGTTCTAGAAGCTGCACGGAGGTCTGCAGAGTATTTTGCAAGAAGAGAAAGAAAGTTGTCCAAAACAGCTTGCAATCGAATGTTCATGTGAATAGAAAAGGCAGGAGAGTGGTCAGGTACTGTTTTCTCTCAGTTGGTAAGCTGCGCACACAATCGCAGTGTTGTACAGCTTGTTTCATCACCTTTGCCAAGTTGCCGCTCTCTCCTGCTCCCGGAGACGAAGAAGCTGCTTCTTCGCGCAAAGACGATTCTGCCGCTCACAGTGCTCTGCAGAGCACCGTACCTTCGTCTTTAGCCTCTCTTCTCGTCTACATCTTAGCAAAAAGCTTTTCCACTCTGTCTGGCAAGGAGAAACTGTGCCAGCACAAAAAACATCTCCCATCGTGTTCTAGAGGCTGCACGGAGGTCTGCCGAGTGTTTTGCAAGAAGAGAAAGAAAGTTGTCCAAAACAGCTTGCAATCGAATGTTCATGTGAATAGAAAAGGCAGGAGAGTGGTCAGGTACTGTTTTCTCTCAGTTGGCAAACTGCGCACACAATCGCAGTGTTGTACAGCTTGTTTCATCACCTTTGCCAAGTTGCCGCTCTCTCCGGCTCCCGGAGACGAAGAAGCTGCTTCTTCGCGCAAAGACGATTCTGCCGCTCACAGTGCTCTGCAGTGTGTGTCTTCTGCCGAAAGACGCCCGGCACCGGTGCTTACCTCTGCAGAGCACCGTACCTTCGTCTTTAGCCTCTCTTCTCGTCTACATCTTAGCAAAAAGCTTTTCCACTCTGTCTGGCAAGGAGAAACTGTGCCAGCACCAAAAACATCTCCCATCGTGTTCTAGAGGCTGCACGGATGTCTGCCGAGTGTTTTGCAAGAAGAGAAAGAAAGTTGTCCAAAACAGCTTGCAATCGAATGTTCATGTGAATAGAAAAGGCAGGAGAGTGGTCAGGTACTGTTTTCTCTCAGTTGATAACCTGCGCACACAATCGCAGTTTTGTACAGCTTGTTTCATCACCTTTGCGAAGTTGCCGCTCTCTCCGGCTCCAGGAGACGAAGAAGCTGGTTCTTCGCGCAAAGAGGATTCTGCCGCTCACAGTGCTCTGCAGAGCACCGTACCTTCGTCTTTAGCCTCTCTTCTCGTCTACATCTTAGCAAAAAACTTTTCCACTCTGTCTGGCGAGGAGAAACTGTGCCAGCGCAAAAAACATCTCCCATCGTGTTCTAGAGGCTTCACGGAGGTATGCAGAGTGTTTTGCAAGAAGAGAAAGAAAGTTGTCCAAAACAGCTTCCAATCGAATGTTCATGTGAATAGAAAAGGCAGGAGAGTGGTCAGGTACTGTTTTCTCTCAGTTGGCAAGCTGCGCACACAATCGCAGTGTTGTACAGCTTGTTTCATCACCTTTGCGAAGTTGCCGCTCTCTCCGGCTCCCGGAGACGAAGAAGCTGCTTCGTCGCGCAAAGACGATTCTGCCGCTCACAGTGCTCTGCGGTGTGTGTCTTTTGCCGAAAGAGGTCCGGGAGCTGTGCTTAGCTCTGCAGAGCACCGTGCCTTCGTCTTTAGCCTCTCTTCTCGTCTACATCTTAGCAAAAAGCTTTTCCACTCTGTCTGGCAAGGAGAAACTGTGCCAGCACAAAAAACATCTCCCATCGTGTTCTAGAGGCTGCACGGAGGTCTGCCGAGTGTTTTGCAAGAAGAGAAAGAAAGTTGTCCAAAACAGCTTGCAATCGAATGTTCATGTGAATAGAAAAGGCAGGGGAGTGGTCAGGTACTGTTTTCTCTCAGTTGGCAAGATGCGCACACAATCGCAGTGTTGTACAGCTTGTTTCATCACCTTTGCGAAGTTGCCGCTCTCTCCGGCTCCCGGAGACGAAGAAGCTGCTTCTTCGCGCAAAGACGATTCTGCCGCTCACAGTGCTCTGCGGTGTGCGTCTTCTGCCGAAAAAGGTCCGGGAGCGGTGCTTAGCTCTGCAGAGCACCGTACCTTCGTCTTTAGCCTCTCTTCTCGTCTACATCTT
This sequence comes from Melozone crissalis, assembly GCF_028551555.1. Classification (NCBI taxonomy): domain Eukaryota; kingdom Metazoa; phylum Chordata; class Aves; order Passeriformes; family Passerellidae; genus Melozone; species Melozone crissalis. The sequence continues at coordinate 628,054 of NW_026535998.1, read as the reverse complement.
AGCAAAAAGCTTTTCCACTCTGTCTGGCAAGGAGAAACTGTGCCAGCACAGAAAACATCTCCCATCGTCTTCTAGAGGGTGCACGGAGGTCTGCCGAGTATTTTGCAAGAAGAGAAAGAAAGTTGTCCAAAACAGCTTGCAATCGAATGTTCATGTGAATAGAAAATGCAGGAGAGTGGTCAGGTACTGTTTTCTCTCAGTTGGGAAGCTGCGCACACAATCGCAGTGTTGTACAGCTTGTTTCATCACCTTTGCCAAGTTGCCGCTCTCTCCGGCTCCCGGAGACGAAGAAGCTGCTTCTTCGCGCAAAGACGATTCTGCCGCTCACAGTGCTCTGCGGTGTGTGTCTTCTGCCGAAAGAGGTCCGGGAGCTGTGCTTAGCTCTGCAGAGCACCGTACCTTCGTCTTTAGCCTCTCTTCTCGTCTACATCTTAGCAAAAAGCTTTTCCACTCTGTCTGGCGAGGAGAAACTGTGCCAGCACAGAAAACATCTCCCATCGTGTTCTAGAGGCTGCACGGAGGTCTGCCGAGTGTTTTGCAAGAAGAGAAAGAAACTTGTTTAAAACAGCTTGCAATCGAATGTTCATGTGAATAGAAAAGGCAGGAGAGTGGTCAGGTACTGTTTTCTCTTAGTTGGTAAGCTGCGCACACAATCGCAGTTTTGTACAGGTTGTTTCATCACCTTTGCGAAGTTGCCGCTCTCTCCGGCTCCCGGAGACGAAGAAGCTGCTTCTTTGCGCAAAGACGATTCTGCCGCTCACAGTGCTCTGCGGTGTGCGACTTCTGCCGAAAGAGATCCGGGAGCGGTGCTTAGCTCTGCAGAGCACCGTTCCTTCGTCTTTAGCCTCTCTTCTCGTCTACATCTTAGCAAAAAGCTTTTCCACTCTGTCTGGCAAGGAGAAACTGTGCCAGCACAAAAAGCATCTCCCATCGTGTTCTAGAGGCTGCACGCAGGTCTGCCGAGTGTTTTGCAAGAAGAGAAAGAAAGTTGTCCAAAACAGCTTGCAATCGAATGTTCATGTGAATAGAAAAGGCAGGAGAGTGGTCAGGCACCGTTTTCTCTCAGTTGGCAAACTGCGCACACAAACGCAATGTTGTACAGCTTGTTTCATCACCTTTGCGAAGTTGCCGCTCTCTCCGGCTCCTGGAGACGAAGAAGCTGCTTCTTCGCGCAAAGACGATTCTGCCGCTCACAGTGCTCTGCGGTGTGCGCCTTCTGCCGAAAGAGATCCGGGAGCGGTGCTTAGCTCTGCAGAGCACCGTACCTTCGTCTTTAGCCTCTCTTCTCGTCTACATCTTAGCAAAAAGCTTTTCCACTCTGTCTGGCAAGGAGAAACTGTGCCAGCACAAAAAACATCTCCCATCGTGTTCTAGAGGCTGCACTGAGTTCTGCCGAGTGTTTTGCAAGAAGAGAAAGAAAGTTGTCCAAAACAGCTTGCAATCGAATGTTCATGTGAATAGAAAAGGCAGGAGAGTGGTCAGGTACTGTTTTCTCTCAGTTGGTAAGCTGCGCACACAATCGCAGTGTTGTACAGCTTGTTTCATCACCTTTGCCAAGTTGCCGCTCTCTCCGGCTCCCGGAGACGAAGAAGCGGCTTCTTCGCGCAAACACGATTCTGCCGCTCACAGTGCCCTGCGGTGTGCGCCTTCTGCCGAAAGACGCCCGGCACCGGTGCTTAGCTCTGCAGAGCACCGTACCTTCGTCTTTAGCCTCTCTTCTCGTCTACATCTTAGCAAAAAGCTTTTCCACTCTATCTGGCAAGGAGAAACTGTGCCAGCACAGAAAACATCTCCCATCGTGTTCTAGAGGCTGCACGGAGGTCTGCCGAGTGTTTTGCAAGAAGAGAAAGAAAGTTGTCCAAAACAGCTTGCAATTGAATGTTCATGTGAATAGAAAAGGCAGGAGAGTGGTCAGGTACTGTTTTCTCTCAGTTGGCAAGCTGCGCACACAATCGCAGTGTTGTACAGCTTGTTTCATCACCTTTGCGAAGTTGCCGCTCTCTCCGGCTCCCGGAGACGAAGAAGCTGCTTCTTCGCGCAAAGACGATTCTGCCGCTCACAGTGCTCCTCGGTGTGCCCCTTCTGCCGAAAGAGGTCCGGGAGCGGTGCTTAGCTCTGCAGAGCACCGTACCTTCGTCTTTAGCCTCTCTTCTCGTCTATATCTTAGCAAAAAGCTTTTCCACTCTGTCTGGCAAGGAGAAACTGTGCCAGCACAAAAAACATCTCCCATCGTGTTCTAGAGGCTGCACGGAGGTCTGCCGAGTGTTTTGCAAGAAGAGAAAGAAAGTTGTCCAAAACAGTTTGCAATCGAATGTTCAAGTGAATAGAAAAGGCAGGAGAGTGGTCAGGTACTGTTTTCTCTCAGTTGGCAAGCTGCGCATACAATCGCAGTGTTGTACAGCTTGTTTCATCACCTTTGCCAAGTTGCCGCTCTCTCTGGCTCCCGGAGACGAAGAAGCTGCTTCTTCGCGCAAAGACGATTCTGCCGCTCACAGTGCTCTGCGGTGTGCGCCTTCTGCCGAAAGACGCCCGGGAGCGGTGCTTAGCTCTGCAGAGCACCGTACATTCGTCTTTAGCCTCTCTTCTCGTCTACATCTTAGCAAAAAGCTTTTCCACTCTGTCTGGCAAGGAGAAACTGTGCCAGCACAGAAAACATCTCCCATCGTGTTCTAGAGGCTGCACGGAGGTCTGCCGAGTGTTTTGCAAGAAGAGGAAGAAAGTTCTCCAAAAAAGTTGCAATCGAATCTTCAAGTGAATAGAAATGGAAGGAGAGTGGTCAGGTACTGTTTTCTCTCAGTTGGCAAACTGCGCACACAATCGCAGTGTTGTACAGCTTGTTTCATCACCTTTGCCAAGTTGCCGCTCTCTCCGGCTCCCGGAGACGAAGAAGCTGCTTCTTCGCGCAAAGACGATTCTGCCGCTCACAGTGCTCTGGGGTGTGCGCTTTCTGCCGAAAGAGATCCGGGAGCGGTGCTTAGCTCTGCAGAGCACCGTACCTTCGTCTTTAGCCTCTCTTCTCGTCTACATCTTAGCAAAAAGCTTTTCCACTCTGTCTGGCAAGGAGAAACTGTGCCAGCACAGAAAACATCTCCCATCGTGTTCTAGAGGCTGCACGGAGGTCTGCCGAGTATTTTGCAAGAAGAGAAAGAAAGTTGTCCAAAACAGCTTGCAATCGAATGTTCATGTGAATAGAAAAGGCAGGAGAGTGGTCAGGTACTGTTTTCTCTCAGTTGGTAAGCTGCGCACACAATCGCAGTTTTGTACAGTTTGTATCATCACCTTTGCGAAGTTGCCGCTCTCTCCGGCTCCCGGAGACGAAGAAGCTGCTTCTTCGCGCAAAGACGATTCTGCCACTCACAGTGCTCTGCGGTGTGTGTCTTCTGCCGAAAGAGGCCCGGGATCTGTGCTTAGCTCTGCAGAGCACGGTACCTTCGTCTTTAGCCTCTCTTCTCGTCTACATCTTAGCAAAAAGCTTTTCCACTCTGTCTGGCAAGGAGAAACTTTACCAGCACAGAAAACATCTCCCATCGTGTTCTAGAAGCTGCACGGAGGTCTGCAGAGTGTTTTGCAAGAAGAGAAAGAAAGTTGTCCAAAACAGCTTGCAATCGAATGTTCATGTGAATAGAAAAGGCAGGAGAGTGGTCAGGTACTGTTTTCTCTCAGTTGGCAAGCTGCGCACACAATCGCAGTGTTGTACAGCTTGTTTCATCACCTTTGCCAAGTTGCCGCTCTCTCCGGCTCCCGGAGACGAAGAAGCTGTTTCTTCGCGCAAAGACGATTCTGCCGCTCACAGTGCTCTGCAGAGCACCGTACCTTCGTCTTTAGCCTCTCTTCTCGTCTACATCTTAGCAAAAAGCTTTTCCACTCTGTCTGGCAAGGAGAAACTGTGCCAGCACAAAAAACATCTCCCATCGTGTTCTAGAGGCTGCACTGAGTTCTGCCGAGTGTTTTGCAAGAAGAGAAAGAAAGTTGTCCAAAACAGCTTCCAATCGAATGTTCATGTGAATAGAAAAGGCAGGAGAGTGGTCAGGTACTGTTTTCTCTCAGTTGGTAAGCTGCGCACACAATCGCAGTGTTGTACAGCTTGTTTCATCACCTTTGCCAAGTTGCCGCTCTCTCCGGCTCCCGGAGACGAAGAAGCTGCTTCTTCGCGCAAACACGATTCTGCCGCTCACAGTGCCCTGCGGTGTGCGCCTTCTGCCGAAAGACGCCCGGCACCGGTGCTTACCTCTGCAGAGCACCGTACCTTCGTCTTTAGCCTCTCTTCTCGTCTACATCTTAGCAAAAAGCTTTTCCACTCTATCTGGCAAGGAGAAACTGTGCCAGCACAGAAAACATCTCCCATCGTGTTCTAGAGGCTGCACGGAGGTCTGCCGAGTGTTTTGCAAGAAGAGAAAGAAAGTTGTCCAAAACAGCTTGCAATTGAATGTTCATGTGAATAGAAAAGGCAGGAGAGTGGTCAGGTACCGTTTTCTCTCAGTTGGCAAACTGCGCACACAAACGCAATGTTGTACAGCTTGTTTCATCACCTTTGCCAAGTTGCCGCTCTCTCCGGCTCCCGGAGACGAAGAAGCGGCTTCTTCGCGCAAACACGATTCTGCCGCTCACAGTGCCCTGCGGTGTGCGCCTTCTGCCGAAAGAGGTCCGGCACCGGTGCTTACCTCTGCAGAGCACCGTACCTTCGTCTTTAGCCTCTCTTCTCGTCTACATCTTAGCAAAAAGCTTTTCCACTCTATCTGGCAAGGAGAAACTGTGCCAGCACAGAAAACATCTCCCATCGTGTTCTAGAGGCTGCACGGAGGTCTGCCGAGTGTTTTGCAAGAAGAGAAAGAAAGTTGTCCAAAACAGCTTGCAATCCGATGTTCATGTGAATAGAAAAGGCAGGAGAGTGGTCAGGTACTGTTTTCTCTCAGTTGGCAAGCTGCGCACACAATCGCAGTGTTGTACAGCTTGTTTCATCACCTTTGCGAAGTTGCCGCTCTCTCCGGCTCCCGGAGACGAAGAAGCTGCTTCTTCGCGCAAAGACGATTCTGCCGCTCACAGTGCTCCTCGGTGTGCCCCTTCTGCCGAAAGAGGTCCGGGAGCGGTGCTTAGCTCTGCAGAGCACCGTACCTTCGTCTTTAGCCTCTCTTCTCGTCTATATCTTAGCAAAAAGCTTTTCCACTCTGTCTGGCAAGGAGAAACTGTGCCAGCACAAAAAACATCTCCCATCGTGTTCTAGAGGCTGCACGGAGGTCTGCCGAGTGTTTTGCAAGAAGAGAAAGAAAGTTGTCCAAAACAGTTTGCAATCGAATGTTCAAGTGAATAGAAAAGGCAGGAGAGTGGTCAGGTACTGTTTTCTCTCAGTTGGCAAGCTGCGCATACAATCGCAGTGTTGTACAGCTTGTTTCATCACCTTTGCCAAGTTGCCGCTCTCTCTGGCTCCCGGAGACGAAGAAGCTGCTTCTTCGCGCAAAGACGATTCTGCCGCTCACAGTGCTCTGCGGTGTGCGCCTTCTGCCGAAAGACGCCCGGGAGCGGTGCTTAGCTCTGCAGAGCACCGTACCTTCGTCTTTAGCCTCTCTTCTCGTCTACATCTTAGCAAAAAGCTTTTCGACTCTGTCTGGCAAGGAGAAACTGTGCCAGCACAGAAAACATCTCCCATCGTGTTCTAGAGGCTGCACGGAGGTCTGCCGAGTGTTTTGCAAGAAGAGGAAGAAAGTTCTCCAAAACAGCTTGCAATCGAATGTTCAAGTGAATAGAAATGGAAGGAGAGTGGTCAGGTACTGTTTTCTCTCAGTTGGCAAACTGCGCACACAATCGCAGTGTTGTACAGCTTGTTTCATCACCTTTGCCAAGTTGCCGCTCTCTCCGGCTCCCGGAGACGAAGAAGCTGCTTCTTCGCGCAAAGACGATTCTGCCGCTCACAGTGCTCTGCGGTGTGCGCTTTCTGCCGAAAGAGATCCGGGATCGGTGCTTAGCTCTGCAGAGCACCGTACCTTCGTCTTTAGCCTCTCTTCTCGTCTACATCTTAGCAAAAAGCTTTTCCACTCTGTCTGGCAAGGAGAAACTGTGCCAGCACAGAAAACATCTCCCATCGTGTTCTAGAGGCTGCACGGAGGTCTGCCGAGTATTTTGCAAGAAGAGAAAGAAAGTTGTCCAAAACAGCTTCCAATCGAATGTTCATGTGAATAGAAAAGGCAGGAGAGTGGTCAGGTACTGTTTTCTCTCAGTTGGTAAGCTGCGCACACAATCGCAGTTTTGTACAGTTTGTATCATCACCTTTGCGAAGTTGCCGCTCTCTCCGGCTCCCGGAGACGAAGAAGCTGCTTCTTCGCGCAAAGACGATTCTGCATCTCACAGTGCTCTGCGGTGTGTGTCTTCTGCCGAAAGAGGCCCGGGAGCTGTGCTTAGCTCTGCAGAGCACGGTACCTTCGTCTTTAGCCTCTCTTCTCGTCTACATCTTAGCAAAAAGCTTTTCCACTCTGTCTGGCAAGGAGAAACTGTGCCAGCACAGAAAACATCTCCCATCGTGTTCTAGAAGCTGCACGGAGGTCTGCAGAGTGTTTTGCAAGAAGAGAAACAAAGTTGTCCAAAACAGCTTGCAATCGAATGTTCATGTGAATAGAAAAGGCAGGAGAGTGGTCAGGTACTGTTTTCTCTCAGTTGGCAAGCTGCGCACACAATCGCAGTGTTGTACAGCTTGTTTCATCACCTCTGCCAAGTTGCCGCTCTCTCCGGCTCCCGGAGACGAAGAAGCTGCTTCTTCGCGCAAAGACGATTCTGCCGCTCACAGTGCCCTGCAGAGCACCGTACCTTCGTCTTTAGCCTCTCTTCTCGTCTACATCTTCGCAAAAAGCTTTTCCACTCTGTCTGGCAAGGAGAAACTGTGCCAGCACAAAAAACATCTCCCATCGTGTTCTAGAGGCTGCACTGAGTTCTGCCGAGTGTTTTGCAAGAAGAGAAAGAAAGTTGTCCAAAACAGCTTCCAATCGAATGTTCATGTGAATAGAAAAGGCAGGAGAGTGGTCAGGTACTGTTTTCTCTCAGTTGGTAAGCTGCGCACACAATCGCAGTGTTGTACAGCTTGTTTCATCACCTTTGCCAAGTTGCCGCTCTCTCCGGCTCCCGGAGACGAAGAAGCGGCTTCTTCGCGCAAACACGATTCTGCCGCTCACAGTGCTCTGCGGTGTGTGTCTTCTGCCGAAAGTGGTCCGGGAGCCGTGCTTAGGTCTGCAAAGCACCGTACCTTCGTCTTTAGCCTCTCTTCTCGTCTACATCTTAGCAAAAAGCTTTTCCACTCTGTCTGGCAAGGAGAAACTGTGCCAGCACAGAAAACATCTCCCATCGTGTTCTAGAGGCTGCACGGAGGTCTGCCGAGTGTTTTGCAAGAAGAGAAAGAAAGTTGTCCAAAACAGCTTGCAATCGAATGTTCATGTGAATAGAAAAGGCAGGAGAGTGGTCAGGTACTGTTTTCTCTCAGTTGGGAAGCTGCGCACACAATCGCAGTGTTGTACAGCTTGTTTCATCACCTTTGCCAAGTTGCCGCTCTCTCCGGCTCTCGGAGACGAAGAAGCTGCTTCTTCGCGAAAAGACGATTCTGCCGCTCACAGTGCTCTGGTGTGTGTCTTCTGCCGAAAGAGGTCCGGGAGTTGTGCTTAGCTCTGCAGAGCACCGTATCTTCGTCTTTAGCCTCTCTTCTCATCTACATCTTAGCAAAAAGCTTTTCCACTCTGTTTGGCGAGGTGAAACTGTGCCAGCACAGAAAACATCTCCCATCGTGTTCTAGAAGCTGCACGGAGGTCTGCCGAGTGTTTTGCAAGAAGAGAAAGAAAGTTGTCCAAAACAGCTTGCAATCGAATGTTCATGTGAATAGAAAAGGCAGGAGAGTGGTCAGGTACTGTTTTCTCTTAGTTGGTAAGCTGCGCACACAATCGCAGTTTTGTACAGCTTGTTTCATCACCTTTGCGAAGTTGCCGCTCTCTCCGGCTCCCGGAGACGAAGAAGCTGCTTCTTCGCGCAAAGACGATTCTGCCGCTCACAGTGCTCTGCATTGTGTGTCTTCTGCCGAAAGAGGCACGGGAGATGTACTTAGCTCTGCAGAGCACCGTATCTTCGTCTTTAGCCTCTCTTCTCGTCTACATCTTAGCAAAAAGCTTTTCCACTCTGTCTGGCAAGGAGAAACTGTGCCAGCACAGAAAACATCTCCCATCGTGTTCTAGAGGCTGCACGGAGGTCTGCCGAGTGTTTTGCAAGAAGAGAAAGAAAGTTGTCCAAAACAGCTTGCAATCGAATGTTCATGTGAATAGAAAAGGCAGGAGAGTGGTCAGGTACTGTTTTCTCTCAGTTGGCAAACTGCACACACAATCGCAGTGTTGTACAGCTTGTTTCATCACCTTTGCGAAGTTGCCGCTCTCTCCGGCTCCCGGAGACGAAGAAGCTGCTTCTTCGCCCAAAGACGATTCTGCCGCTCACAGTGCTCTGCAGTGTGTGTCTTCTGCCGAAAGAGGCCAGGGAGCTGTGCTTAGTTCTGCAGTGCACCATACCTGCTTCTTTAGCCTCTCTTCTCGTCTACATCTTAGCAAAAAGCTTTTCCACTCTGTCTGGCAAGGAGAAACTGTGCCAGCACAAAAAACATCTCCCATCGTGTTCTAGAGGCTGCACTGAGTTCTGCCGAGTGTTTTGCAAGAAGAGAAAGAAAGTTGTCCAAAACAGCTTCCAATCGAATGTTCATGTGAATAGAAAAGGCAGGAGAGTGGTCAGGTACTGTTTTCTCTCAGTTGGCAAGCTGCGCACACAATCGCAGTGTTGTACAGCTTTTTTCATCACCTTTGCCAAGTTGCCGCTCTCTCCGGCTCCCGGAGACGAAGAAGCTGCTTCTTCGCGCAAAGACGATTCTGCCGCTCACAGTGCTCTGCGGTGTGTGTCTTCTGCCGAAAGTGGTCCGGGAGCCGTGCTTAGGTCTGCAAAGCACCGTACCTTCGTCTTTAGCCTCTCTTCTCGTCTATATCTTAGCAAAAAGCTTTTCCACTCTGTCTGGCAAGGAGAAACTGTGCCAGCACAGAAAACATCTCCCATCGTGTTCTAGAGGCTGCACGGAGGTCTGCCGAGTATTTTGCAAGAAGAGAAAGAAAGTTGTCCAAAACAGCTTGCAATCGAATGTTCATGTGAATAGAAAAGGCAGGAGAGTGGTCAGGTACTGTTTTCTCTCAGTTGGTAAGCTGCGCACACAATCGCAGTTTTGTACAGTTTGTATCATCACCTTTGCGAAGTTGCCGCTCTCTCCGGCTCCCGGAGACGAAGAAGCTGCTTCTTCGCGCAAAGACGATTCTGCCACTCACAGTGCTCTGCGGTGTGTGTCTTCTGCCGAAAGAGGCCCGGGAGCTGTGCTTAGCTCTGCAGAGCACGGTACCTTCGTCTTTAGCCTCTCTTCTCGTCTACATCTTAGCAAAAAGCTTTTCCACTCTGTCTGGCAAGGAGAAACTTTACCAGCACAGAAAACATCTCCCATCGTGTTCTAGAAGCTGCACGGAGGTCTGCAGAGTGTTTTGCAAGAAGAGAAAGAAAGTTGTCCAAAACAGCTTGCAATCGAATGTTCATGTGAATAGAAAAGGCAGGAGAGTGGTCAGGTACTGTTTTCTCTCAGTTGGCAAGCTGCGCACACAATCGCAGTGTTGTACAGCTTGTTTCATCACCTTTGCCAAGTTGCCGCTCTCTCCGGCTCCCGGAGACGAAGAAGCTGCTTCTTCGCGCAAAGACGATTCTGCCGCTCACAGTGCTCTGCAGAGCACCGTACCTTCGTCTTTAGCCTCTCTTCTCGTCTACATCTTAGCAAAAAGCTTTTCCACTCTGTCTGGCAAGGAGAAACTGTGCCAGCACCAAAAACATCTCCCATCGTGTTCTAGAGGCTGCACTGAGTTCTGCCGAGTGTTTTGCAAGAAGAGAAAGAAAGTTGTCCAAAACAGCTTCCAATCGAATGTTCATGTGAATAGAAAAGGCAGGAGAGTGGTCAGGTACTGTTTTCTCTCAGTTGGCAAGCTGCGCACACAATCGCAGTGTTGTACAGCTTGTTTCATCACCTTTGCCAAGTTGCCGCTCTCTCCGGCTCCCGGAGACGAAGAAGCTGCTTCTTCGCGCAAAGACGATTCTGCCGCTCACAGTGCTCTGCGGTGTGTGTCTTCTGCCGAAAGTGGTCCGGGAGCCGTGCTTAGGTCTGCAAAGCACCGTACCTTCGTCTTTAGCCTCTCTTCTCGTCTACATCTTAGCAAAAAGCTTTTCCACTCTGTCTGGCAAGGAGAAACTGTGCCAGCACAGAAAACATCTCCCATCGTGTTCTAGAGGCTACACGGAGGTCTGCCGAGTGTTTTGCAAGAAGAGAAATAAAGTTGTCCAAAACAGCTTGCAATCGAATGTTCATGTGAATAGAAAAGGCAGGAGAGTGGTCAGGTACTGTTTTCTCTCAGTTGGGAAGCTGCGCACACAATCGCAGTGTTGTACAGCTTGTTTCATCACCTTTGCCAAGTTGCCGCTCTCTCCGGCTCCCGGAGACGAAGAAGCTGCTTCTTCGCGAAAAGACGATTCTGCCGCTCACAGTGCTCTGGTGTGTGTCTTCTGCCGAAAGAGGTCCGGGAGTTGTGCTTAGCTCTGCAGAGCACCGTATCTTCGTCTTTAGCCTCTCTTCTCGTCTACATCTTAGCAAAAAGCTTTTCCACTCTGTTTGGCGAGGAGAAACTGTGCCAGCACAGAAAACATCTCCCATCGTGTTCTAGAGGCTGCACGGAGGTCTGCCGAGTGTTTTGCAAGAAGAGAAAGAAAGTTGTCCAAAACAGCTTGCAATCGAATGTTCATGTGAATAGAAAAGGCAGGAGAGTGGTCAGGTACTGTTTTCTCTTAGTTGGTAAGCTGCGCACACAATCGCAGTTTTGTAGAGCTTGTTTCATCACCTTTGCGAAGTTGCCGCTCTCTCCGGCTCCCGGAGACGAAGAAGCTGCTTCTTCGCGCAAAGACGATTCTGCCGCTCACAGTGCTCTGCATTGTGTGTCTTCTGCCGAAAGAGGCACGGGAGCTGTACTTAGCTCTGCAGAGCACCGTATCTTCGTCTTTAGCCTCTCTTCTCGTCTACATCTTAGCAAAAAGCTTTTCCACTCTGTCTGGCAAGGAGAAACTGTGCCAGCACAGAAAACATCTCCCATCGTGTTCTAGAGGCTGCACGGAGGTCTGCCGAGTGTTTTGCAAGAAGAGAAAGAAAGTTGTCCAAAACAGCTTGCAATCGAATGTTCATGTGAATAGAAAAGGCAGGAGAGTGGTCAGGTACTGTTTTCTCTAAGTTGGCAAACTGCACACACAATCGCAGTGTTGTACAGCTTGTTTCATCACCTTTGCGAAGTTGCCGCTCTCTCCGGCTCCCGGAGACGAAGAAGCTGCTTCTTCGCGCAAAGACGATTCTGCCGCTCACAGTGCTCTGCAGTGTGTGTCTTCTGCCGAAAGAGGCCAGGGAGCTGTGCTTAGTTCTGCAGTGCACCATACCTGCTTCTTTAGCCTCTCTTCTCGTCTACATCTTAGCAAAAAGCTTTTCCACTCTGTCTGGCAAGGAGAAACTGTGGCAGCACAAAAAACATCTCCCATCGTGTTCTAGAGGCTGCACGGAGGTCTGCCGAGTGTTTTGCAAGAAGAGAAAGAAAGTTGTCCAAAACAGCTTCCAATCGAATGTTCATGTGAATAGAAAAGGCAGGAGAGTGGTCAGGTACTGTTTTCTCTCAGTTTGCAAGCTGCGCACACAATCGCAGTGTTGTACAGCTTGTTTATTCACCTTTGCGAAGCTGCCGCTCTCTCCGGCTCCCGGAGACGAAGAAGCTGCTTCTTCGCGCAAAGACGATTCTGCCGCTCACAGTGCTCTGCGGTGTGTGCCTTCTGCCGAAAGAGATCCGGGAGCGGTGCTTAGCTCTGCAGAGCACCGTACCTTCGTCTTTAGCCTCTCTTCTCGTCTACATCTTAGCAAAAAGCTTTTCCACTCTGTCTGGCAAGGAGAAACTGTGCCAGCACAAAAAACATCTCCCATCGTGTTCTAGAGCTTGCACTGAGTTCTGCCGAGTGTTTTGCAAGAAGAGAAAGAAAGTTGTCCAAAACAGCTTCCAATCCAATGTTCATGTGAATAGAAAAGGCAGGAGAGTGGTCAGGTACTGTTTTCTCTCAGTTGGCAAGCTGCGCACACAATCGCAGTGTTGTACAGCTTGTTTCATCACCTTTGCCAAGTTGCCGCTCTCTCCGGCTCCCGGAGACGAAGAAGCTGCTTCTTCGCGCAAAGACGATTCTGCCGCTCACAGTGCTCTGCAGTGTGTGTCTTCTGCCGAAAGAGGCCCGGGAGCTGTGCTTAGCTCTGCAGAGCACCGTACCTTCGTCTTTAGCCTCTCTCTTGTCATCTACATCTTAGCAAAAAGCTTTTTCACTCTGCCTGCCAGGAGAAACTGTGCCAGCACAGAAAACATCTCCCATCGTGTTCTAGAGGCTGCACGGAGGTCTGCCGAGTGTTTTGCAAGAAGAGAAAGAAAGTTGTCCAAAACAGCTTGCAATCGAATGTTCAAGTGAATAGAAAAGGCAGGAGAGTGGTCAGGTACTGTTTTCTCTCAGTTGGTAATCTGCGCACACAATCGCAGTTTTGTACAGCTTGTTTCATCACCTTTGCGAAGTTGCCGCTCTCTCCGGTTCCAGGAGACGAAGAAGCTGCTTCTTCGCGCAAAGACGATTCTGCCGCTCACAGTGCTCTGCAGAGCACCGTACCTTCGTCTTTAGCCTCTCTTCTCGTCTACATCTTAGCAAAAAGCTTTTCCACTCTGTCTGGCAAGGAGAATCTGTGCCAGCACAGAAAACATCTCCCATCGTGTTCTAGAAGCTGCACGGAGGTCTGCCGAGTGTTTTGCAAGAAGAGAAAGAAAGTTGTCCAAAACAGCTTCCAATCGAATGTTCATGTGAATAGAAAAGGCAGGAGAGTGGTCAGGTACTGTTTTCTCTCAGTTGGCAAGCTGCGCACACAATCGCAGTGTTGTACCGCTTGTTTCATCACCTTTGCCAAGTTGCCGCTCTCTCCGGCTCCCGGAGACGAAGAAGCTGCTTCTTCGCGCAAAGACGATTCTGCCGCTCACAGTGCTCTGCGTTGTGTGTCTTCTGCCGAAAGTGGTCCGGGAGCTGTGCTTAGCTCTGCAAAGCACCGTACCTTCGTCTTTAGCCTCTCTTTTCGTCTACATCTTAGCAGAAAGCTTTTCCACTCTGTCTGGCAAGGAGAAACTGTGCCAGCACAAAAAACATCTCCCATCGTGTTCTAGAGGCTGCACGGAGGTCTGCCGAGTGTTTTGCAAGAAGAGAAAGAAAGTTGTCCAAAACAGCTTGCAATCGAATGTTCATGTGAATAGAAAAGGCAGGAGAGTGGTCAGGTACTGTTTTCTCTCAGTTGGCAAGCTGCGCACACAATCGCAGTGTTGTACAGCTTGTTTCATCACCTTTGCCAAGTTGCCGCTCTCTCCGGCTCCCGGAGACGAAGAAGCTGCTTCTTCGCGCAAAGACGATTCTGCCGCTCACAGTGCTCTGCGGTGTGTGTCTTCTGCCGAAAGAGGCCAGGGAGCTGTGCTTAGTTCTGCAGTGCACCATACCTGCTTCTTTAGCCTCTCTTCTCGTCTACATCTTAGCAAAAAGCTTTTCCACTCTGTCTGGCAAGGAGAAACTGTGGCAGCACAAAAAACATCTCCCATCGTGTTCTAGAGGCTGCACGGAGGTCTGCCGAGTGTTTTGCAAGAAGAGAAAGAAAGTTGTCCAAAACAGCTTCCAATCGAATGTTCATGTGAATAGAAAAGGCAGGAGAGTGGTCAGGTACTGTTTTCTCTCAGTTTGCATGCTGCGCACACAATCGCAGTGTTGTACAGCTTGTTTATTCACCTTTGCGAAGCTGCCGCTCTCTCCGGCTCCCGGAGACGAAGAAGCTGCTTCTTCGCGCAAAGACGATTCTGCCGCTCACAGTGCTCTGCGGTGTGTGCCTTCTGCCGAAAGAGATCCGGGAGCGGTGCTTAGCTCTGCAGAGCACCGTACCTTCGTCTTTAGCCTCTCTTCTCGTCTACATCTTAGCAAAAAGCTTTTCCACTCTGTCTGGCAAGGAGAAACTGTGCCAGCACAAAAAACATCTCCCATCGTGTTCTAGAGCTTGCACTGAGTTCTGCCGAGTGTTTTGCAAGAAGAGAAAGAAAGTTGTCCAAAACAGCTTCCAATCCAATGTTCATGTGAATAGAAAAGGCAGGAGAGTGGTCAGGTACTGTTTTCTCTCAGTTGGCAAGCTGCGCACACAATCGCAGTGTTGTACAGCTTGTTTCATCACCTTTGCCAAGTTGCCGCTCTCTCCGGCTCCCGGAGACGAAGAAGCTGCTTCTTCGCGCAAAGACGATTCTGCCGCTCACAGTGCTCTGCAGTGTGTGTCTTCTGCCGAAAGAGGCCCGGGAGCTGTGCTTAGCTCTGCAGAGCACCGTACCTTCGTCTTTAGCCTCTCTCTTGTCATCTACATCTTAGCAAAAAGCTTTTTCACTCTGCCTGCCAGGAGAAACTGTGCCAGCACAGAAAACATCTCCCATCGTGTTCTAGAGGCTGCACGGAGGTCTGCCGAGTGTTTTGCAAGAAGAGAAAGAAAGTTGTCCAAAACAGCTTGCAATCGAATGTTCAAGTGAATAGAAAAGGCAGGAGAGTGGTCAGGTACTGTTTTCTCTCAGTTGGTAATCTGCGCACACAATCGCAGTTTTGTACAGCTTGTTTCATCACCTTTGCGAAGTTGCCGCTCTCTCCGGTTCCAGGAGACGAAGAAGCTGCTTCTTCGCGCAAAGACGATTCTGCCGCTCACAGTGCTCTGCAGAGCACCGTACCTTCGTCTTTAGCCTCTCTTCTCGTCTACATCTTAGCAAAAAGCTTTTCCACTCTGTCTGGCAAGGAGAATCTGTGCCAGCACAGAAAACATCTCCCATCGTGTTCTAGAAGCTGCACGGAGGTCTGCCGAGTGTTTTGCAAGAAGAGAAAGAAAGTTGTCCAAAACAGCTTCCAATCGAATGTTCATGTGAATAGAAAAGGCAGGAGAGTGGTCAGGTACTGTTTTCTCTCAGTTGGCAAGCTGCGCACACAATCGCAGTGTTGTACCGCTTGTTTCATCACCTTTGCCAAGTTGCCGCTCTCTCCGGCTCCCGGAGACGAAGAAGCTGCTTCTTCGCGCAAAGACGATTCTGCCGCTCACAGTGCTCTGCGTTGTGTGTCTTCTGCCGAAAGTGGTCCGGGAGCTGTGCTTAGCTCTGCAAAGCACCGTACCTTCGTCTTTAGCCTCTCTTTTCGTCTACATCTTAGCAGAAAGCTTTTCCACTCTGTCTGGCAAGGAGAAACTGTGCCAGCACAAAAAACATCTCCCATCGTGTTCTAGAGGCTGCACGGAGGTCTGCCGAGTGTTTTGCAAGAAGAGAAAGAAAGTTGTCCAAAACAGCTTGCAATCGAATGTTCATGTGAATAGAAAAGGCAGGAGAGTGGTCAGGTACTGTTTTCTCTCAGTTGGCAAGCTGCGCACACAATCGCAGTGTTGTACAGCTTGTTTCATCACCTTTGCCAAGTTGCCGCTCTCTCCGGCTCCCGGAGACGAAGAAGCTGCTTCTTCGCGCAAAGACGATTCTGCCGCTCACAGTGCTCTGCGGTGTGTGTCTTCTGCCGAAAGAGGTCCGGGAGCTGTTCTTAGCTCTGCAGAGCACCGTATCTTCGTCTTTAGCCTCTCTTCTCGTCTACATCTTAGCAAAAAGCTTTTCCACTCTGTCTGGCAAGGAGAAACTTTACCAGCACAGAAAACATCTCCCATCGTGTTCTAGAGGCTGCACGGAGGTCTGCCGAGTGTTTTGCAAGAAGAGAAAGAAACTTGTTTAAAACAGCTTGCAATCGAATGTTCATGTGAATAGAAAAGGCAGGAGAGTGGTCAGGTACTGTTTTCTCTCAGTTGGTAAGCTGCGCACACAATCGCAGTTTTGTACAGCTTGTTTCATCACCTTTGCGAAGTTGCCGCTCTCTCCGGCTCCCGGAGACGAAGAAGCTGCTTCTTCGCGCAAAGACGATTCTGCCGCTCACAGTGCTCTGCGGTGTGCGCCTTCTGCCGAAAGAGATCCGGGAGCGGTGCTTAGCTCTGCAGAGCACCGTACCTTCGTCTTTAGCCTCTCTTCTCATCTACATCTTAGCAAAAAGCTTTTCCACTCTGTCTGGCAAGGAGAAACTGTGCCAGCACAGAAAACATTTCCCATCGTCTTCTAGAGGCTGCACGGAGGTCTGCCGAGTGTTTTGCAAGAAGAGAAAGAAAGTTGTCCAAAACAGCTTGCAATCGAATGTTCATGTGAATAGAAAAGGCAGGAGAGTGGTCAGGTACTGTTTTCTCTCAGTTGGCAAACTGCGCACACAATCGCAATGTTGTACAGCTTGTTTCATCACCTTTGCCAAGTTGCCGCTCTCTCCGGCTCCCGGAGACGAAGAAGCGGCTTCTTCGCGCAAAGACGATTCTGCCGCTCACAGTGCCCTGCGGTGTGCGCCTTCTGCCGAAAGACGCCCGGCACCGGTGCTTACCTCTGCAGAGCACCGTACCTTCGTCTTTAGCCTCTCTTCTCGTCTACATCTTAGCAAAAAGCTTTTCCACTCTGTCTGGCAAGGAGAAACTTTACCAGCACAGAAAACATCTCCCATCGTGTTCTAGAAGCTGCACGGAGGTATGCAGAGTGTTTTGCAAGAAGAGAAAGAAAGTTGTCCAAAACAGCTTGCAATCGAATGTTCATGTGAATAGAAAAGGCAGGAGAGTGGTCAGGTACTGTTTTCTCTCAGTTGGCAAGCTGCGCACACAATCGCAGTGTTGTACCGCTTGTTTCATCACCTTTGCCAAGTTGCCGCTCTCTCCGGCTCCCGGAGACGAAGAAGCTGCTTCTTCGCGCAAAGACGATTCTGCCGCTCACAGTGCTCTGCAGTGTGTGTCTTCTGCCGAAAGACGCCCGGCACCGGTGCTTACCTCTGCAGAGCACCGTACCTTCGTCTTTAGCCTCTCTTCTCGTCTACATCCTAGCAAAAAGCTTTTCCACTCTGTCTGGCAAGGAGAAACTGTGCCAGCACAAAAAACATCTCCCATCGTGTTCTAGAGGCTGAACGGATGTCTGCCGAGTGTTTTGCAAGAAGAGAAAGAAAGTTGTCCAAAACAGCTTGCAATCGAATGTTCATGTGAATAGAAAAGGCAGGAGAGTGGTCTGGTACTGTTTTCTCTCAGTTGATAACCTGCGCACACAATCGCAGTTTTGTACAGCTTGTTTCATCACCTTTGCGAAGTTGCCGCTCTCTCCGGCTCCAGGAGACGAAGAAGCTGCTTCTTCGCGCAAAGAGGATTCTGCCGCTCACAGTGCTCTGCAGAGCACCGTACCTTCGTCTTTAGCCTCTCTTCTCGTCTACATCTTAGCAAAAAGCTTTTCCACTCTGTCTGGCAAGGAGAAACTGCGCTAGCACAAAAAACATCTCCCATCGTGTTCTAGAGGCTGCACGGAGGTATGCAGAGTGTTTTGCAAGAAGAGAAAGAAAGTTGTCCAAAACAGCTTGCAATCGAATGTTCATGTGAATAGAAAAGGCAGGAGAGTGGTCAGGTACTGTTTTCTCTCAGTTGGCAAGCTGCGCACACAATCGCAGTGTTGTACAGCTTGTTTCATCACCTTTCCCAAGTTGCCGCTCTCTCCGGCTCCCGGAGACGAAGAAGCTGCTTCTTCGCGCAAAGACGATTCTGCCGCTCACTCTGCTCTGCGGTGTGTGTCTTTTGCCGAAAGAGGTCCGGGAGCTGTGCTTAGCTCTGCAATGCACCGTACCTTCGTCTTTAGCCTCTCTTCTCGTCTACATCTTAGCAAAAAGCTTTTCCACTCTGTCTGGCAAGGAGAAACTGTGCCAGCACAAAAAACATCTCCCATCGTGTTCTAGAGCTTGCACTGAGTTCTGCCGAGTGTTTTGCAAGAAGAGAAAGAAGGTTGTCCAAAACAGCTTCCAATCGAATGTTCATGTGAATAGAAAAGGCAGGAGAGTGGTCAGGTACTGTTTTCTCTCAGTTGGCAAGCTGCGCACACAATCGCAGTGTTGTACAGCTTGTTTCATCACCTTTGCCAAGTTGCCGCTCTCTCCGGCTCCCGGAGACGAAGAAGCTGCTTCTTCGCGCAAAGACGATTCTGCCGCTCACAGTGCTCTGCAGTGTGTGTCTTCTGCCGAAAGAGGCCCGGGAGCTGTGCTTAGCTCTGCAGAGCACCGTACCTTCGTCTTTAGCCTCTCTCTTGTCATCTACATCTTAGCAAAAAGCTTTTTCACTCTGCCTGCCAGGAGAAACTGTGCCAGCACAGAAAACATCTCCCATCGTGTTCTAGAGGCTGCACGGAGGTCTGCCGAGTGTTTTGCAAGAAGAGAAAGAAAGTTGTCCAAAACAGCTTGCAATCGAATGTTCAAGTGAATAGAAAAGGCAGGAGAGTGGTCAGGTACTGTTTTCTCTCAGTTGGTAATCTGCGCACACAATCGCAGTTTTGTACAGCTTGTTTCATCACCTTTGCGAAGTTGCCGCTCTCTCCGGTTCCAGGAGACGAAGAAGCTGCTTCTTCGCGCAAAGACGATTCTGCCGCTCACAGTGCTCTGCAGAGCACCTTACCTTCGTCTTTAGCCTCTCTTCTCGTCTACATCTTAGCAAAAAGCTTTTCCACTCTGTCTGGCAAGGAGAATCTCTGCCAGCACAAAAAACATCTCCCATCGTGTTCTAGAGGCTGCACGGAGGTCTGCCGAGTGTTTTGCAAGAAGAGAAAGAAAGTTGTCCAAAACAGCTTCCAATCGAATGTTCATGTGAATAGAAAAGGCAGGAGAGTGTTCAGGTACTGTTTTCTCTCAGTTGGCAAGCTGCGCACACAATCGCAGTGTTGTACAGCTTGTTTCATCACCTTTGCCAAGTTGCCGCTCTCTCCGGCTCCCGGAGACGAAGAAGCTGCTTCTTCGCGCAAAGACGATTCTGCCGCTCACAGTGCTCTGCGGTGTGTGTCTTCTGCCGAAAGTGGTCCGGGAGCTGTGCTTAACTCTGCAAAGCACCGTACCTTCGTCTTTAGCCTCTCTTTTCGTCTACATCTTAGCAAAAAGCTTTTCCACTCTGTCTGGCAAGGAGAAACTGTGCCAGCACAAAAAACATCTCCCATCGTGTTCTAGAGGCTGCACGGAGGTCTGCCGAGTGTTTTGCAAGAAGAGAAAGAAAGTTGTCCAAAACAGCTTGCAATCGAATGTTCATGTGAATAGAAAAGGCAGGAGAGTGGTAAGGTACTGTTTTCTCTCAGTTGGCAAGCTGCGCACACAATCGCAGTGTTGTACAGCTTGTTTCATCACCTTTGCCAAGTTGCCGCTCTCTCCGGCTCCCGGAGACGAAGAAGCTGCTTCTTCGCGCAAAGACGATTCTGCCGCTCACAGTGCTCTGTGGTGTGTGTCTTCTGCCGAAAGAGGTCCGGGAGCTGTTCTTAGCTCTGCAGAGCACCGTATCTTCGTCTTTAGCCTCTCTTCTCGTCTACATCTTAGCAAAAAGCTTTTCCACTCTGTCTGGCAAGGAGAAACTTTACCAGCACAGAAAACATCTCCCATCGTGTTCTAGAGGCTGCACGGAGGTCTGCCGAGTGTTTTGCAAGAAGAGAAAGAAACTTGTTTAAAACAGCTTGCAATCGAATGTTCATGTGAATAGAAAAGGCAGGAGAGTGGTCAGGTACTGTTTTCTCTCAGTTGGTAAGCTGCGCACACAATCGCAGTTTTGTACAGCTTGTTTCATCACCTTTGCGAAGTTGCCGCTCTCTCCGGCTCCCGGAGACGAAGAAGCTGCTTCTTCGCGCAAAGACGATTCTGCCGCTCACAGTGCTCTGCGGTGTGCGCCTTCTGCCGAAAGACGCCCGGGAGCTGTGCTTAGCTCTGCAGAGCACCGTACCTTCGTCTTTAGCCTCTCTTCTCGTCTACATCTTAGCAAAAAGCTTTTCCACTCTGTCTGGCAAGGAGAAACTGTGCCAGCACAGAAAACATTTCCCATCGTCTTCTAGAGGCTGCACGGAGGTCTGCCGAGTGTTTTGCAAGAAGAGAAAGAAAGTTGTCCAAAACAGCTTCCAATCGAATGTTCATGTGAATAGAAAAGGCAGGAGAGTGGTCAGGTACTGTTTTCTCTCAGTTGGCAAACTGCGCACACAATCGCAATGTTGTACAGCTTGTTTCATCACCTTTGTGAAGTTGCCGCTCTCTCCGGCTCCCGGAGACGAAGAAGCGGCTTCTTCGCGCAAAGACGATTCTGCCGCTCACAGTGCCCTGCGGTGTGCGCCTTCTGCCGAAAGACGCCCGGCACCGGTGCTTAGCTCTGCAGAGCACCGTACCTTCGTCTTTAGCCTCTCTTCTCGTCTACATCTTAGCAAAAAGCTTTTCCACTCTGTCTGGCAAGGAGAAACTTTACCAGCACAGAAAACATCTCCCATCGTGTTCTAGAAGCTGCACGGAGGTATGCAGAGTGTTTTGCAAGAAGAGAAAGAAAGTTGTCCAAAACAGCTTGCAATCGAATGTTCATGTGAATAGAAAAGGCAGGAGAGTGGTCAGGTACTGTTTTCTCTCAGTTGGCAAGCTGCGCACACAATCGCAGTGTTGTACAGCTTGTTTCATCACCTTTGCCAAGTTGCCGCTCTCTCCGGCTCCCGGAGACGAAGAGGCTGCTTCTTCGCGCAAAGACGATTCTGCCGCTCACAGTGCTCTGCAGAGCACCGTACCTTCCTCTTTAGCCTCTCTTCTCGTCTACATCTTAGCAAAAAGCTTTTCCACTCTGTCTGGCAAGGAGAAACTGTGCCAGCACAAAAAACATCTCCCATCGTGTTCTAGAGGCTGCACTGAGTTCTGCCGAGTGTTTTGCAAGAAGAGAAAGAAAGTTGTCCAAAACAGCTTGCAATCGAATGTTCATGTGAATAGAAAAGGCAGGGGAGTGGTCAGGTACTGTTTTCTCTCAGTTGGCAAGCTGCGCACACAATCGCAGTGTTGTACAGCTTGTTTCATCACCTTTGCGAAGTTGCCGCTCTCTCCGGCTCCCGGAGACGAAGAAGCTGCTTCTTCGCGCAAAGACGATTCTGCCGCTCACAGTGCTCTGCGGTGTGTGTCTTCTGCCGAAAGAGGTCCGGGAGCAGTGCTTAGCTCTGCAGAGCACCGTACCTTCGTCTTTAGCCTTTCTTCTCGTCTACATCTTAGCAAAAAGCTTTTACACTCTGTCTGGCAAGGAGAAACTGTGCCAGCACAGAAAACATCTCCCATCGTGTTCTAGAGGCTGCACGGAGGTCTGCCGAGTATTTTGCAAGAAGAGAAAGAAAGTTGTCCAAAACAGCTTGCAATCGAATGTTCATGTGAATAGAAAAGGCAGGAGAGTGGTCAGGTACTGTTTTCTCTCAGTTGGTAAGCTGCGCACACAATCGCAGTTTTGTACAGCTTGTTTCATCACCTTTGCCAAGTTGCCGCTCTCTCCGGCTCCCGGAGACGAAGAAGCTGCTTCTTCGCGCAAAGACGATTCTGCCGCTCACAGTGCTCTGCAGAGCACCGTACCTTCGTCTTTAGCCTCTCTTCTCGTCTACATCTTAGCAAAAAGCTTTTCCACTCTGTCTGGCAAGGAGAAACTGTGCCAGCACAAAAAACATCTCCCATCGTGTTCTAGAGGCTGCACGGAGGTCTGCCGAGTGTTTTGCAAGAAGAGAAACAAAGTTGTCCGAAACAGCTTGCAATCGAATGTTCATGTGAATAGAAAAGGCAGGAGAGTGGTCAGGTACTGTTTTCTCTCAGTTGGCAAGCTGCGCACACAATCGCAGTGTTGTACAGCTTGTTTCATCACCTTTGCCAAGTTGCCGCTCTCTCCGGCTCCCGGAGACGAAGAAGCTGCTTCTTCGCGCAAAGACGATTCTGCCGCTCACAGTGCTCTGCAGTGTGTGTCTTCTGCCGAAAGAGGCCAGGGTGCTGTGCTTTGTTGTGCAGTGCACCATACCTGCTTCTTTAGCCTCTCTTCTCGTCTACATCTTAGCAAAAAGCTTTTCCAATCTGTCTGGCAAGGAGAAACTGTGGCAGCACAAAAAACATCTCCCATCGTGTTCTAGAGGCTGCACGGAGGTCTGCCGAGTGTTTTGCAAGAAGAGAAAGAAAGTTGTCCAAAACAGCTTCCAATCGAATGTTCATGTGAATAGAAAAGGCAGGAGAGTGGTCAGGCACTGTTTTCTCTCAGTTGGCAAGCTGCGCACACAATCGCAGTGTTGTACAGCTTGTTTCATCACCTTTGCGAAGCTGCCGCTCTCTCCGGCTCCCGGAGACGAAGAAGCTGCTTCTTCGCGCAAAGACGATTCTGCCGCTCACAGTGCTCTGCGGTGTGTGCCTTCTGCCGAAAGAGGCCCGGGAGCTGTGCTTAGCTCTGCAGAGCACCGTACCTTCGTCTTTAGCCTCTCTTCTCGTCTACATCTTAGCAAAATGCTTTTCCACTCTGTCTGGCAAGGAGAAACTGTGCCAGCACAAAAAACATCTCCCATCGTGTTCTAGAAGCTGCACTGAGTTCTGCCTAGTGTTTTGCAAGAAGAGAAAGAAAGTTGTCCAAAACAGCTTGCAATCGAATATTCATGTGAATAGAAAAGGCAGGAGAGTGGTCAGGTACTGTTTTCTCTCAGTTGGCAAACTGCGCACACAATCGCAGTGTTGTACAGCTTGTTTCATCACCTTTGCCAAGTTGCCGCTCTCTCCGGCTCCCGGAGACGAAGAAGCTGCTTCTTCGCGCAAAGACGATTCTGCCGCTCACAGTGCTCTGCGGTGTGTGTCTTCTGCCGAAAGAGCTCCGGGAGCTGTGCTTAGCTCTGCAGAGCACCGTACCTTCGTCTTTAGCCTCTCTTCTCGTCTACATCTTAGCAAAAAGCTTTTCCACTCTGTCTGGCAAGGAGAAACTGTGCCAGCACAGAAAACATCTCCCATCGTGTTCTAGAAGCTGCACTGAGGTCTGCCGAGTGTTTTGCAAGAAGAGCAAGAAAGTTGTCCAAAACAGCTTCCAATCGAATGTTCATGTGAATAGAAAAGGCAGGAGAGTGGTCAGGTACTGTTTTCTCTCAGTTGGCAAACTGCGCACACAATCGCAATTTTGTACAGCTTGTTTCATCACCTTTGAGAAGTTGCCGCTCTCTCCGGCTCCCGGAGACGAAGAAGCTGCTTCTTCGCGCAAAGACGATTCTCCCGCTCACAGTGCTCTGCAGAGCACCGTACCTTCGTCTTTAGCCTCTCTTCTCGTCTACATCTTAGCAAAAAGCTTTTCCACTCTGTCTGGCGAGGAGAAACTGTGCCAGCACAAAAAACATCTCCCATCGTGTTCTGGAAGCTGCACTGAGTTCTGCTGAGTGTTTTGCAAGAAGAGAAAGATAATTGTCCAAAACAGCTTCCAATCCAATGTTCAAGTGAATAGAAAGTCAGGAGAGTGGTCAGGTACTGTTTTCTCTCAGTTGGCAAGCTGCGCACACAATCGCAGTGTTGTACAGCTTGTTTCATCACCTTTGCGAAGTTGCCGCTCTCTCCGGCTCCCGGAGACGAAGAAGCTGCTTCTTCGCGCAAAGACGATTCTGCCCCTCACAGTGCTCTGCGGTGTGCGTCTTCTGCCGAAAGAGGCACGGGAGCTGTGCTTAGCTCTACAGAGCACCGTACCTTCGTCTTTAGCCTCTCTTCTCCTCTACATCTTAGCAAAAAGCTTTTCCACTCTGTCTGGCAAGGAGAAACTGTGCCAGAACAAAAAACATCTCCCATCGTGTTCTAGAAGCTGCACGGAGGTCTGCCGAGTGTTTTGCAAGAAGAGAAAGAAAGTTGTCCAAAACAGCTTGCAATCGAATGTTCATGTTAATAGAAAAGGCAGGAGAGTGGTCATGTACTGTTTTCTCTCAGTTGGCAAGCTGCGCACACAATCGCAGTGTTGTACAGCTTGTTTCATCACCTTTGCCAAGTTGCCGCTCTCTCCGGCTCCCGGAGACGAAGAAGCTGCTTCTTCGCGCAAAGACGATTCTGCCGGTCACAGTGCTCTGCTGTGTGCGTCTTCTGCCGAAAGAGGCACGGGAGCTCTGCTTAGCTCTGCAGAGCACCGTACCTTCGTCTTTAGCCTCTCTTCTCGTCTACATCTTAGCAAAAAGCTTTTCCACTCTGTCTGGCAAGGAGAAACTGTGCCAGCACAAAAAACATCTCCCATCGTGTTCTAGAGGCTGCACGGAGGTCTGCCGAGTGTTTTGCAAGAAGAGAAAGAAAGTTGTCCAAAACAGCTTGCAAACGAATGTTCATGTGACTAGAAAAGGCAGGAGAGTGGTCAGGTACTGTTTTCTCTCAGTTGGCAAGCTGCGCACACAATCGCAGTGTTGTACAGCTTGTTTCATCACCTTTGCCAAGTTGCCGCTCTCTCCGGCTCCCGGAGACGAAGAAGCTGCTTCTTCGCGCAAAGACGATTCTGCCGCTCACAGTGCTCTGCGGTGTGTGTCTTCTGCCGAAAGAGGCCCGGGAGCTGTGCTTAGCTCTGCAGAGCACGGTACCTTCGTCTTTAGCCTCTCTTCTCGTCTACATCTTAGCAAAAAGCTTTTCCACTCTGTCTGGCAAGGAGAAACTGTGCCAGCACAGAAAACATCTCCCATCGTGTTCTAGAGGCTGCACGGAGGTCTGCCGAGTGTTTTGCAAGAAGAGAAAGAAAGTTGTCCAAAACAGCTTGCAATCGAATGTTCATGTGAATAGAAAAGGCAGGAGAGTGGTCAGGTACTGTTTTCTCTCAGTTGGGAAGCTGCACACACAATCGCAGTGTTGTACAGCTTGTTTCATCACCTTTGCCAAGTTGCCGCTCTCTCCGGCTCCCGGAGACGAAGAAGCTGCTTCTTCGCGCAAAGACGATTCTGCCGCTCACAGTGCTCTGCGGTGTGTGTCTTCTGCCGAAAGAGGTCCGGGAGCTGTGCTTACCTCTGCAAAGCACCGTACCTTCGTCTTTAGCCTCTCTTCTCGTCTACATCTTTGCAAAAAGCTTTTCCACTCTGTCTGGCAAGGAGAAACTGTGCCAGCACAGAAAACATCTCCCATCGTGTTCTAGAGGCTGCACGGAGGTCTGCCGAGTGTTTTGCAAGAAGAGAAAGAAACTGGTTTAAAACAGCTTGCAATCGAATGTTCATGTGAATAGAAAAGGCAGGAGAATGGTCAGGTACTATTTTCTCTCAGTTGGTAAGCTGCGCACACAATCGCAGTTTTGTACAGCTTGTTTCATCACCTTTGCGAAGTTGCCGCTCAGTCCGGCTCCGGGAGACGAAGAAGCTGCTTCTTCGCGCAAAGACGATTCTGCCGCTCACAGTGCTCTGCAGTGTGCGTCTTCTGCCGAAAGAGGCACGGGAGCTGTACTTAGCTCTGCAGAGCACCGTATCTTCGTCTTTAGCCTCTCTTCTCGTCTACATCTTAGCAAAAAGCTCTTCCACTCTGTCTGGCAAGGAGAAACTGTGCCAGCACAGAAAACATCTCCCATCGTGTTCTAGAGGCTGCACGGAGGTCTGCCGAGTGTTTTGCAAGAAGAGAAAGAAAGTTGTCCAAAACAGCTTGCAATCGAATGTTCATGTGAATAGAAAAGGCAGGAGAGTGGTCAGGTACTGTTTTCTCTCAGTTGGCAAGCTGCGCACACAATCGCAGTGTTGTACAGCTTGTTTCATCACCTTTGCCAAGTTGCCGCTCTCTCCGGCTCCCGGAGACGAAGAAGCTGCTTCTTCGCGCAAAGACGATTCTCCCGCTCACAGTGCTCTGCAGAGCACCGTACCTTCGTCTTTAGCCTCTCTTCTCGTCTACATCTTAGCAAAAAGCTTTTCCACTCTGTCTGGCGAGGAGAAACTGTGCCAGCACAAAAAACATCTCCCATCGTGTTCTGGAAGCTGCACTGAGTTCTGCCGAGTGTTTTGCAAGAAGAGAAAGAAAGTTGTCCAAAAAAGCTTCCAATCCAATGTTCAAGTGAATAGAAAAGGCAGGAGAGTGGTCAGGTACTGTTTTCTCTCAGTTGGGAAGCTGCGCACACAATCGCAGTGTTGTACAGCTTGTTTCATCACCTTTGCGAAGTTGCCGCTCTCTCCGGCTCCCGGAGACGAAGAAGCTGCTTCTTCGCGCAAAGACGATTCTGCCCCTCACAGTGCTCTGCGGTGCGCGTCTTCTGCCGAAAGAGGCACGGGAGCTGTGCTTAGCTCTACAGAGCACCGTACCTTCGTCTTTAGCCTCTCTTCTCGTCTACATCTTAGCAAAAAGCTTTTCCACTCTGTCTGGCAAGGAGAAACTGTGCCAGAACAAAAAACATCTCCCATCGTGTTCTAGAGGCTGCACGGAGGTCTGCCGAGTGTTTTGCAAGAAGAGAAAGAAAGTTGTCCAAAACAGCTTGCAATCGAATGTTCATGTGAATAGAAAAGGCAGGAGAGTGGTCAGGTACTGTTTTCTCTCAGTTGGCAAGCTGCGCACACAATCGCAGTGTTGTACAGCTTGTTTCATCACCTTTGCCAAGTTGCCGCTCTCTCCGGCTCCCGGAGACGAAGAAGCTGCTTCTTCGCGCAAAGACGATTCTGCCCCTCACAGTGCTCTGCTGTGTGCGTCTTCTGCCGAAAGAGGCACGGGAGCTGTGCTTAGCTCTGCAGAGCACCGTACCTTCGTCTTTAGCCTCTCTTCTCGTCTACATCTTAGCAAAAAGCTTTTCCACTCTGTCTGGCAAGGAGAAACTGTTCAGGCACAAAAAACATCTCCCATCGTGTTCTAGAGGCTGCACTGAGTTCTGCCGAGTGTTTTGCAAGAAGAGAAAGAAAGTTGTCCAAAACAGCTTCCAATCGATTGTTCATGTGAATAGAAAAGGCAGGAGAGTGGTCAGGTACTGTTTTCTCTCAGTTGGCAAGCTGCGCACACAATCGCAGTGTTGTACAGCTTGTTTCATCACCTTTGCCAAGTTGCCGCTCTCTCCGGCTCCCGGAGACGAAGAAGCTGCCTCTTCGCGCAAAGACGATTCTGCCGCTCACAGTGCTCTGCGGTGTGTGTCTTCTGCCGAAAGAGGTCCGGGAGCTCTGCTTAGCTCTGCAGAGCACCGTACCTTCGTCTTTAGCCTCTCTTCTCGTCTACATCTTAGCAAAAAGCTTTTCCACTCTGTCTGGCAAGGAGAAACTGTGCCAGCACAGAAAACATCTCCCATCGTGTTCTAGAGGCTGCACGGAGGTCTGCCGAGTGTTTTGCAAGAAGAGAAAGAAAGTTGTCCAAAACAGCTTGCAATCGAATGTTCATGTGAATAGAAAAGGCAGGAGAGTGGTCAGGTACTGTTTTCTCTCAGTTGGTAAGCTGCGCACACAATCGCAGTTTTGTACAGCTTGTTTCATCACCTTTGCGAAGTTGCCGCTCTCTCCGGCTCCCGGAGACGAAGAAGCTGCTTCTTCGCGCAAAGACGATTCTGCCGCTCACAGTGCTCTGCGGTGTGTGTCTTCTGCCGAAAGAGGCACGGGAGCTGTGCTTAGCTCTGCAGAGCACCGTACCTTCGTCTTTAGCCTCTCTTCTCGTCTACATCTTAGCAAAAAGCTTTTCCACTCTGTCTGGCAAGGAGAAACTGTGCCAGCACAGAAAACATCTCCCATCGTGTTCTAGAGGCTGCACGGAGGTCTGCCGAGTGTTTTGCAAGAAGAGAAAGAAAGTTGTCCAAAACAGCTTGCAATCGAATGTTCATGTGAATAGAAAAGGCAGGAGAGTGGTCAGGTACTGTTTTCTCTCCGTTGGTAAGCTGCGCACACAATCGCAGTTTTGTACAGCTTGTTTCATCACCTTTGCGAAGTTGCCGCTCTCTCCGGCTCCCGGAGACGAAGAAGCTGCTTCTTCGCGCAAAGACGATTCTGCCGCTCACAGTGCTCTGCGGTGTGTGTCTTCTGCCGAAAGAGGCACGGGAGCTGTGCTTAGCTCTGCAGAGCACCGTACCTTCGTCTTTAGCCTCTCTTCTCGTCTACATCTTAGCAAAAAGCTTTTCCAC